>NC_091749.1:25053193-25265693 GCF_043380555.1 Nothobranchius furzeri
ATTTTTCGAAATCTCCACTGCATAGCAACAGAGGTGATTTCAGTGTGTAGATTAACTCTATAATTGGATTCGCCAGCCAGTCTTTCAATAGTTAGTCTTATTCATTAATCCGGCGAGCCATTTTTCCTAAATTAAAATGCTATTTCTGTGTTTTATTTTCAATATTTTACTAAAATCGGAATGTGTCCCACCTTGACTTCTTCCTCCGGAAACTTCCGGGAGGGAAGCTTTTACGGTGACACCGGCATAAACACCGGCAATCTCTGACGCAGCATTAATCCACAGATCTTGTGGGACTGTTTTAAAGACATCCTAATTGCTATAGTAAGAGATTGTGTTGTTTGATTGTGTGTTTGACCGTTTATTCGTCACTTTGTTGAGACACGTGCGTCTGCGAGTCAGAGACTCCTTTTTTGCTCCTCACGTTAGTGAGAGCTAACCGCTAATAGCCAGCCACTGGCTGGAAAAATAGCACCTTTTCTGGAAAGTAAACTGGACCCTTCCGAGCTTCTCGGACTTTTTGAGTGTCGTGACTGATAGGTAATTAGATTTATCCCATATTACCTTAAAGGACGACACACTCGGAGAGAGAGAGTAAATTGATTATTTGTAATGTCCATGTGGGCGAATCAACATGCGAGAAGCTGGACTCAACCAACCAGCCCCCACTCTGCTCCAGCCTCAGCCTTCTGCTCTTACCAGCTCTGCATACCCTCCACCATTATGTTTGGTAATTAAATGTTAAGTAATATTTAATCTCCATAACCCTGGAACCTGAAATAAACACACATGACAACAAGGAAGACATTTTACCCTGAGTCCCCAAAACATGGAGAGTTAACACAGAGAAACCTCCTCCGAGGCTTCCCCACGTCACTCCCGTGTGCTCCTAACTCGTCAAGGGCTTTATTCACCAAGGATGGGGAGAAGGCGGGCCTTCTCAGGTTACAGAGGTACAGAGTTTTCTCAATCAGCATCCTTGCTCAACCTTTTCATGAACAGCCACGGTTTGGCAAACACAGAGATGATGGGCATCTTTTAGGCCTCAAAAAGGTACAATTATAAAAATACCCAACATTCCCTCCTGATGTGACTTTTTGAGCAAGAAAAGAGTAAACTATTAAAACACATTATTGTGAAATTACGACACACCATACCAACCTGGAATTTGAAATGACCAATTAATCAATCGGATCTTAGTTCAACATTAAACCAGACATCAAACCCAATTTTATCCTGTATTTCTAGATTTATTAATTTATTCCCCCTGAATGCTACTTTTGAGTAATAACAATAAAATAAAATCCATTATCCTGTCAACAAAACCCAGAGCAAGAGTTAAGACACACCCATCAACCTGGAATTTGGAATAAATAAACCAAACACCAAAACCTACATAATATCTTTGAGTTCCTAGCTTTATTGAGGTAACCCACATCAGTTGTCATCAAAAACCAAATAAATTTAATGACCCTTCATGAAAAATGCATGTAAATCTCAAGGTGAAGAGCTGGACACTCTTCTGTTCCACATCTGTCATTACCTCCTGTGCTGTCTTGTAGGACTGAACAGGTGTCACAGGATCTGCATATTCAGTGGCTGGCTGACACGTGGTACTGGTTTCCTCCGAACTTTGTGCCTGACCTCTGCACCTCATCTCCAGTTCAGGTGATATCTCAGTCACAGACTGTGCTCTCAGCTTTGCGTCGTTCTGCTGACGTGTTGACGCAGGATGGAGTTGGGTCACTTCCTAAGAGCTGACTGGCCCACAGCAGGATTTTGTGGTTTTACATCAGCGTTGGTACCGGTTCGAGCTAACTGACCCACTCGGTTCGTGGTTTAACATTAGCTCAGCCAGTGACGGTGATTTAGCAGTTTACTCCATCTTGGATTGCAGGTCTCCACCTCCTTCTGAACACACCTACAAGTCACAAAAGCTTCAAAGATCCACAGCAGGATGCCACAGACACAGACCAATTTGCATTCAGGTAGGCGTTCAACTTCCACAGCTGCCTGCCCAAAGGACTCAGATCCTCTGAAGTCTTTTCATCGACATTTTCCTCCCGAGTCTGAGCCATTCCTGCATTCAGAGGGTAGCAGGGCATGACATAGCAACCATCTTGGGTTGTAATCAAATACCTTCCTGGTTGATATCGATGGGGCACAAAGTTTCTTGTGTCCGATCCATGTCCTTTGATGTTCTCTGTAGGAACCAGTGCAGGCCAGCCACTGATCTTTATCACCTGTTAATCGAGTTGCCACCATCACATCACAGCAGGACACAAATCAAGGAGTCTCCCAGTCTGTCTTTGCCTAGGGAACAATTTGCATTTAGGAAATCATTGTACCCAAAAGTTGTGCTGAGTAATTATCTAAATTAATAAACATTATTTTCCCTTGATGTCTGGTTTAGCATGAAATTAGTCAGTTATGGTCTGTCATAATTTATTACAAACGAAATAAAACACATACAAATTCTTTAAAACTAGCTTGTCTCAAAAGGAGTTAATCAGAGATTCTATCACACTAAGGCGGAGTTAACACACTCACGTCACAGAGGCTTCAAAGAGGTTATTCACAAAAGGGTGCCACAAGACAGACTTCCAGTCTAGCTTGATTTAGCTGCTCAGGAAACATTTGCATTCAGGCAGGAGGCATTCTAATTTAAATGAACCAGCCTGTCTCCAACTTTTTCACAGGAGTGTTGCAACACAATTGCAGGGTAATCAAAGGGTTAAAACACCACTTTATCAGTTACACCACCCCCTCCTGTGGAGGTAGGCTTCTCACACATTTACAGGATCTAAGTTAATCAAAAGGAAGTCACTCAGATTTGTAGTGCAACCAATTTGTCAATTAAACCTTATAATCCAAACAGAAAATAAATGATGATAATAGCTCAAATGTTGAAATAGTTACAAAACAGCCTTACTGTTGAGTATAATAAAATACTACAATTAGCATTTATGGTCTGCAGGGGCTGAGTTGATGTTTACATTTCAAACAAGATTTGCATAGGAATAGCATACAGGAAAAATCTAGCACCGTGTTGATTCAATCATGTTATTAAATTAACACCAGTTACTTAATCTATCAATGGTCGACAAGTCACATTTAACGGGAAGTTTTTATGGTTCATAAAAGATCTAAACACCCTCCTGTAAAACCGGTCAACTGAGTAAGGTCTGCTTATGGCAGGAACACCAAGTTTAACATGATTTAGTCATATGATAAAATGCTGAGATACGAAAACTGTAAAGCACTCATGTACTGCATTGTGTAGACTTCTATCACCTCTAAACAATAATACAGAACATGGTAACACTAGCTTACATCTATCAGATTAGAAAATTTAAATAATAGGTCTCATAAAATCAGAATGTTCAAATTAAACCACGTCTACTTAACTAGTCTAAAAAGAAATTAATACACCAGGCTGGAATATTTAGTTTGGGGTTGTTTAAACTATCTATATAGAACTTTCTAAAGTTTGTATTTTTTAAGTCAAAGTTGTTTATTATTTTTTTAAAGCAAAAGGTATCTTCGGATCCAGAGTAGCTGCTGCACAGCTATTCTGTTTCCGCGTGGCGAAACCAGAGTCATGATTTACAATAATTTTCCCTTCAAATTCTGTAATTTGGGGTCAGATCCATCAATAAAAGATTAGGGGAACTACTTAGGTCTAACTACATGATCTGTTAACAAGGATATTTATGTATTTTAATAAAATAACAAAAGACCTGTAGACCAGAATATCTAATTTAATTTGAGGCAATCGCGTGAATCATCTCCAACATATTTGGGCATCCATTCAGCCGATGAAGCTGAAGGAGTTATTTACTTAGGACGGATGTATTTATCCCTGCTAAACTGTATTTCCTTAACATTCTATCTACGTAAGTCATTTTGTTTACTAGTTTAGTAAGAGTTATCATGCAGATAAGAGCAATGACTTTTTCAGATAGTATTTAGCTAATCATCACACCTCCTTTCTGTCTGTCACACACTCACTCACTCACTCACAAACTTTTTGCTCATTTCTAATTAGAATTTTGACCATAAAGATCTTAGAAATTAAATGTAAAATAAAGATTTCAGAACCAAACATTTCTGTCCCTACGTTCTATACCTAATCATCACTTCTTCAAACATTTCTTTAAAACTTCCTATTGCCTTCTCTGCCTCCCTTTCTGCCTTTCTTTCCTCTCCGTCTATCCTTTCCTTCCTCACCTGTCTTCAATTTGCCTTTCTTCTAACTTCTCACACTCTTTCGATATCTAATTGCAGCCTTACGAAATCGCCCACCGCAATAAACACTTCGCTGTCTCTTCACTTCTTACCCTTTGTTCCTTTGTTCCTATATCCCATAAACACACACACACACAGAGAGAGAGAGAGACAGACAGACAGACAGAACAGATCAGGACCGACACAGAACCCATCCGCAGGTTTCACACACAAGCCTCATTATCATGCTTTCGGACCTTCCATCCATTCAAAGATCTCGGCAGAGACACACACATTCAGGCTTCAGAACTTCGGCCCAAAACTTCTCTCACACACAAACAGAAACGGACCTGCAGGCTTTCACTCACACCAGTCAGAGCTTTGACACACAAATTAAAAAAACACAAAGCGACATACAACACAAATACAGACAACATGCCAGTCACCAGCGACAACTTAAAGAAGTTGTAACTCCCCCCTCAGAGTCTTACTTCACCCACGTATCAATTTTAAAAACTGCAACATTAGTAGGCGTTGCCTGGAGGACCGAGAGGGCGGAGCCGCGGCAGTGACGAAGACGATGGCTAACTAGACGATGCTAGCTCCCATCACTCTGAGCAGTTATTAGAAGTGGAGGACGTTTCTCCCCCTCCTTACCCAGACACTCCAGAAGAAAGGGACCAAGTCTATTTGGAGGAGACAAGCGGACCTGAGCCTTATTGTTTTGAGCTTGTGAGTTGCCTGAAACTACCGGAACAGACCCAACAGAACCACCTCTGAATGGTAAGTAGCCGTTAGCCATAGCATCAGATTAGCTGCAGGGTTTGTCTCCACGGCCCTAGAGCTAGTATTCAGCATGTTTTAGAGGTTTATCTGCTTCAACACACCTGGTTTTAATCAGCAACAAATAGCTGAGCTGCTTAACAGCTAATACAACCTGTTAAAGCAGGAAAACCACTTAAACGTGCTGGATAGCAGCTCTCCAGGAGCCTTGGCCTCAAGTTACAATCTGCTGCATAGAAAGTTATGAAAATACCCCATGAGAAAATTATTCTGTAATGTGTTCAGCCCACTAAAACTGCCCTGATTTCTTTATTTATTTACTAATAACAGCTGCTCTCTCGGTTCTAGGTCCTCTGGTGTCTGCAGGTGGTCTCTGCTGGTGTCGTCAGGATCAGGAGCTTCCAGAAGAATGTGCCTTTCAATGACTCTTTCCCCCTTATTTGTTATATTAATTAAATAAATCTTAATTGATATATTTCCTGTTTTTGTTCATATCCATAAATACTTAAACATGCTTGAAATTAAAACAAGCTTTTAACAGTGAGGTGCTAGTTTAATTCATCACAATAGAGCTAGTTAAACATGCGACAATGTGATAATTCAATTAATGTAATTTATAAATATCCATTAAAATATCAAAACTGGAATCAAAATGAGATATTTGGCAGCACAAAAAACTTGTCAAACACAATATTTATTATAATAGTTGTGGGCAGACAGGAGACAGAGCTGATGGAGGTTCTCAGTCATCGAAGGATGGCTGAAGGCGTTCCAGGAACAGGAGATGTGGTGTTGTCTCTTCTCTCTCTATTCTGCCAGATGAGCTGATAGGTTACAGGTGTGTGAGGACATCCTCATGCTGTCATAACCAGATGACAGGAGTTATCAGGTGATCAGCCAGGCTAATGATGAGATGCAGAAAGAAAACAAATCCAGGACAGTGTACAATAATATGTGGTGTTGCTCACCTTATGTGCTCTTTTAGAATATTAACGTGTGCCTGCCTCATGGTGTAGAGTCCATATTTTGCTGAGTGTCCTGCAATAATGCAGGTTATTAGTTAATTTACTTTTGATGGCAAAAACAAAATATTTAATGTAAAAGTTATTTACCAGGTGAATCAGCTCACACGTCACCACCAAGTGTCACAGGGCCAGAATCAGTAGCCTCCTTCATGATGTCATGATGTAATCACATACGTTTATTTAATTGTTAATATCTTAAAAATTCTGAAATGTTTTAATTTTTTTACCTTGAACAGTTCACTGAGCTTGCACTGTCACTGAGGTGGAAGCTGGAATCAACAGCAGACACCTCACATCTTGGTCTTTTCAGGGGGTGTGGACGCTGCTCTGGGACTTTCTGGAAGATTAATTTCCGTCATGGTCCCCGTGTCACAAGACACACTGCGGCTGTGAGCTCTTCTGGCTGGCTATGTACAAAAACAAAGAAGCAGCACATTTATAAATGTTTAAAAGAGCTTAAAATCACGTGTAACAATAATCTGTAAAACAAATTAAAACTAGAAGGTAATAATAAAATGTTTACATTGAAGATTATTAAAAATAATTCACCTTTGCTACGCCAGTAAGGCTTCATGTCAGCCTGGACAAGTGCATTCTTGCAGCTAAATCAGTCTGACAGCCAACGTCTTGGGTAGATTTAGCCTGAGAAAAAAAAATAGAAGCACATTGTTGTTGGGAGTTTATAAAGTCAGATAATATACAAAAGAAACTCTTATATAGGCGCTTTATAACATTCCTAGTGTGTGATCGTTGTTTTAACGTAAAAGTCAGTCACATATGATGTGGAGAGCCTGAAATGCGACCTCCTGAACAGAATTCCTCACAAAACCGGGTCACAAGCTGGATTTGACGCTGCAATGCTGTCTGTCAACTAGTGCTGCGTTAGTTAGAGCCACTGTTGCAGAATTACCGACTGACTAGCTAAAGGAAGTGAACCACGTCTCTCGGACTTTGCATTTAGGTAGGGAATTGTCTTTAGAAGATGTTAAAACTTTATTTAGCTGACTCACCTCAGACTGGAGCTTGCCGTGGTGAGGGAGCAGAGTCGGTGGGCTGCATCTAAATCGCGGAAGAGCCACGGTGGGCAGCCTCCCTCTTCAAACGGAGGCGTGCAGAATCGCGGATAAAATGCCCACAGAGCCACCGCAACCATACTACACTACACCATCTCACCATGCTAACACGATATGGAGCACTAAACCCGAACTACTTTCCTAAACAGCCAAGCACTAACTAAACTACAATATCCAACAGCCAAGCTAACACTAAATAAGTATGTATAACACTAAAAGCTATGCTAAAGACTAGGATATGCTAATGCTATATGCTAATGCTGAATTACGGCTAGCCTCCTGCACTCGCTTGCAAATCCAGCTCCCAACTCGCCACAAGGCGTGGCCGAGACGCTCGTTGCTTTTATAACGTTGACACAGAGCTGCTACGTAGTACTCTACTGGTTTACGTAGTATCTTACTCTTTAGCCATTGGCTAAAATTTTTTCAAAATGAGTCAAATTCTATGTTTTAAGCTGAAGGTGGCGCTATACTGTGGTATTTAGGCAGAATTTTTAATTTTTAAAGAAAATGCACCAAAATGCTAAAATAATGAATACACACATTTAAAGCACTATTAGACACTCATTTATACAGTTCATCAGCAAAAAAAGTTAATTTAGACGTTACTTGCTCTTTAAACAATACACAACACGGAAACCGGCAAGCCCATCCATAAAAATGGAACGCAGCCCCATGTCACACATAACACAGACCGGGAAATGAGACCGACTTGAGATCTTTAAGCCAAATACGGTGATTAATTTGGAGTATTTTTGTAGCACCTAAAAACAATGAGTTTACATAAGTTATTTTGCATAATCCAACCCTATTACGACCCACATTCCGCCGTGGGATGTCTTATGTACGCAGACAAAAGACTGAATTACAACCTCCCTCCATTCGCCTCTCCTCTCTCAGATTACTACCCGCTTACCGTGGCTACACATCACCACTCCCCCCAGTGCCGCAGGCATGCTGCCAAGCCAGTATACATTTCACATACATGTTCAGTAAACCCAAAACGAGCGGGGTGCGCAGTCCGGGACTTGCTGCGAAAACATCTCAATGCACTTCCATGTAGCCAGAACTAACAGCCCACCTGCCGGCAACTGCAAAAAGGGGTGTGTGTCTGTGCCAAACTGCGGTCGGCTGCTTTAACGCAGCGCTTTAACTGAGGTAAACGGAGTTCAGGACAAGGTCCAGCAGCTCTCAGACCAGCTTTTCAGCCGGGGCACAAAACGTCTTTCATGCGTGGATTGCAAACATCACTTCCAGCGTAAAATCACTGTCGTCCAGTTATTAGGAAAAAGGTGCAATTAATTTTTACTCACCCAGCGTGCTATTCAGCTGGCCGTCTGCTCTCCGGAGCTTTTCCACCAGAGCTGATCCATCGTCTCCCGTCTTTTTCCGGTCATCAACCAAACTTTCTCACACACTCAAGAGGTTCACACACACACGGCCGCAACTGGCCCACCTCAATCAACTTAAACCACACTGCCAGCGGTTAAAGAAACAGCCGCAAATTAATGAATTAACTTACTCTCCTCCGCATTGTAAATTCGTCCTGAGTTCCGAGCGCGAGAGCCTGTTGATGAAAGTTTATCTGCAGAGCTATGTAGCCGGCCGATGAGACAATTTGCAGTCCCCCGGACTTATGAAGAAGTGGCGCCACGCGGCTCCCTGGAGACAATCTTCCACCGCTAGGCTCTGCCTTGCCCGCATTCTCCACCATTTGATAGGTAATTAGATTTATCCCATATTACCTTAAAGGACGACACACCCGGAGAGAGAGAGTAAATTGATTATTTGTAATGTCCATGTGGGCGAATCAACATGCGAGAAGCTGGACTCAACCAACCAGCCCCCACTCTGCTCCAGCCTCAGCCTTCTGCTCTTACCAGCTCTGCATACCCTCCACCATTATGTTTGGTAATTAAATGTTAAGTAATATTTAATCTCCATAACCCTGGAACCTGAAATAAACACACATGACAACAAGGAAGACATTTTACCCTGAGTCCCCAAAACATGGAGAGTTAACACAGAGAAACCTCCTCCGAGGCTTCCCTACGTCACTCCCATGTGCTCCCAGTTCGTCAGGGGCTTTATTCACAATGGATGGAGGAGAAGGCGGGGCCTTCTCAGGTTACAGAGGTACAGAGTTTTCTCAGTCAACATCCTTGCTCAACCTTTTCATGAACAGCCACGGTTTGGAAAACACAGAGATTGAAAATATATATCTCTCATATAAGCTCTTTCATATATTATTATAAGCTCTTTTATATGATTAAATATGTATCTCTCACTTTTGCCCCTTATATATTATCATAAATACATTATTATATGCCTTTTCATGGAATCTTGTTATAATATCAAAGACCTCTCTGTGCCTTTTCTGCTCAAGCTGAACAGCTGCATAAGGGAGTGAAAGCGTTCCTTCCTTCAGTTCCTCAATACAAGAACAACTGTCTTTGTTAGCAAAGGATGTTGCAGGATGTGTCCTGATCATCTCAAGGTTGCATGTCCTTGGGATGAATTGGTCTTTCATTAACAAGGCTATTAGCTGACGTGCGTCTGCAGGTGCAGATGGCAGAATTACGTGTGTGTATGGCAAACTACGTATGTAACATTCCTGTAATCTTCAATAAAAATCAGCCGTTTTCAGCAGAACGGCGAGAGTCTGTCCGAAGCATCTGGCAAGAGCAGGTCGCGGGACTTGCTGCAGAGGCTCTCCCCCTCATGAGCGGCGAAACAGTGAATGGACTTCTGATCATTTGTCTCCTCGTTCTGTCAACTTAAAAGGTGTTTAACTCCATCTACTCCGTACCCGTGCTTGGTCTAACGGAAGAGAGACCAACAAATTTGGCGTCACGAACAGGATTTTTTCTTTTTGAAGAAAAAGGAGTTTTTGGAGGACAATTTGACCAACCGACCCAGTGAACGATCTTGGCACAGAACACCGCGGTGGAAAACAAGGTGAGCAGAACCTTATTTTCTAAAATCTGCTCATTGGATTTATCCAAAGCCTTTTGTGTCCGGAATCATAGTAGCTGTGGTCCTAAAATAATAGTTGGAGAAGAAAGTGGAGACAAGTGCAGAAAGAATAAGAGATTTTTTGTAATGGTTTAATGGTGAAATGAAATGAGGATTTTTCTAATGGTTTAATGAGTAAATGAGAAAAGGAAATAGTACAGATGAAGGGATGGTGACCCAGGGCTAATAGAGTAGCCCTAAAGTTCCATTTCCAGGTCGTGGCTGACCACACTATTTGCTGACGAGCGGATAGAATATATAACGAGGTTATATAAAGCTTGGCTGGATCCATAGGTGTGGGAACCCTAAAAGTCCACAGGTCAAGGACCTGGTTTTATGTTAAGGGAAGGGGAGGCTAAAGAGAGCTCCCTGGATTTTAAGGTCAAGGACCTGGTTTTATGTTAAGGGAAGGGGAGGCTAAAGAGAGCTCCCTGGATTTTAAGGTCAAGGACCTGGTTTTGTGTTAAGGGAAGGGGAGGCTAAAGAGAGCTCCCTGGATTTTTAAGGTCAAGGACCTTTTGCATGAGATGAGAAAAATGTTCTGAGGTAATTGTTTTTGCATAAGATGATAAATGTTTTGACTGCTTCTGTGTGAAGAGAGCAGTGCTTTTGGCTATTTCTACGTGCTTTTGGCTGTTTTTGCATAAAATGAGCAATGTTTAAATATGACAAGCAGCCCAGTTGAAGCCACGAGAAATAAGGTTTTATTGAGAAAGTCAGCGGAAGAGGCGATGAAGAAAAAAGGGGTAGATGTTAACAGTAGAGGTAACTGGAGAAAGATTTGGGAAGTGAAGGCTGCAGAATCAAGAGAAAAAAGGCACAGCTGTAGACAAGCTTCCTGTGTGTGTAAGCTGAGTTCAGCCTGTGTGTGTGAGGCGCAGCAAGAGGCTGCTTACGGCTCTGGATTGAAAGTGCAGCACTAGGAGAGTGCAGAATGCAGAGCAGAGTTTTGGGAGCTCCGTGTGTGTGCGTGTGAGTGTACAGCGCTGGGTGTGTGTGTGAAGGCCTGATGCGGTACCAGAAAATAAATAAATAAAATAAATAAGAGCTTTAAAAAGTTGCAACTCGTCTATGTAAATTACACTGCAGTGCTAAAATTAATGTTTGGAGCTACGCAAAATTCAAATTCTGCAACCCTGTTCTGATCAGTCTTTGAACAGAACACCATAAGTTAATAAATAAAAGGTTTTTAAAGTAACATATGCATATGTATGTGTGTATGTATGTATATGTGTATACATATATACATATGTAGTGTAGAAGCGTGATAATCATTTGTGTGTGGGGCAGCATGTGAGTGACCCCGATCTGGGGGTTAAGTGACCTGGAGATGAAAAAAGGGAAAAAACCACCAAGAAACGCAAGTAAGGATGTAAATGACAGCTTTATTTTAGAAATATAGTCATATAGCTGCTAAACAGTAAAATCAAAACAGATCTGCAGAAAATAAATATATAAACTATTCCTCAGAGCGCTCTCAAAAAAATTGCAATTGGATTTGCTCTAATGTTACATAAGGCCTGCTTAAAAGCATAGTAAGCATTAAATTCTGAAAATAACCAGTGCAGTGTTAAATAAATTCTGTGCTTAAAATATTATATATATATAGAGAGAGAATAAATAAGTGACGAACTGACTTACTTTAAAAAAAAAAAAGACTGTGACAAACAAAGAATGTCGTCTGTGCCATGTGAATGAGTGGATGCGTGTCTTCTTGCATGAGCTGCTTTCGCTGGATCTTCTGAATGACTCAGTTTTTAATAGAGGGAGCAGCTGCTTGAGAAACAGGGTGCGGTCCATGTTTTTGCTAGACGGTTATTTAGTTCAAGAGACTGTGGAAACAATAGAAAAAGAATTTATCGTTAGTGTGAGGACAAGAAAATCCCTTAAAATACAAAAGTTGTATGGTCGTGGTTATAAAGGAAGTATTTTGTCTGATTATGGGCCGTGGAGTCAGCTGGACTCCCTCGCTCTCACAGTTTTTCTGTGTAACATGCAGTTTTAAGCCATTTGTGACTTTAGAAAGGATATTTTTCGGTGTTTTGGACGTACCTTAAGGCTTCTGGTTAGGGTATTCAGGAGATCCTTCCTCTCGGGCAGATCTAGTGAGAATGACTGGAGTTTCAGCCTGGGGACCTGACTCCACCCACTTTTACACACAGGAGTTCCGCAGTCTAAAAATAGCACAGGGTGCTGCGAAAAGCAGCTCTGAACCTCTCAGGATCATCTTTATGAAAACCATAAAATTAACAAATAATCAGTAAGGAAATAAAATATTTGTTAAATCTTGCTATAAAACAAAATCCAATAATTGTCTTGCCTCAACTTTAAGAACCATTAACGTTAATGGCTGGATTTTGGGACGCTGAATAATGAAAAAACAGATAAACTAAGTATTATTTCCTGTAACCTGGCTAGAAACTGTACTAGGCTGTTTTGAGTTAAAAACTGGTAGTTATTTTCCCAAAATAAAATAGATAAATAAAAAATGAAAGGAGGGATCTTGCATTTGGGATAGATTGTGCCTAAAGTTTAAAACCTGTGTAGAACCGATTTGACGATTCAGAAAAATTGTGCATAGGAAGTAGTCTAGATTTACCTTTGAGTCAATAAAGTCGACTAAATATTAGAAACCATCGTTGATTTTGATTTGTAAAAGAGAAAGTTCTGTCATTTTAACTCAATCAACATATTTAAGGAAAACGTTTGCTGTGCATTGTGGAGGCATGAACTTTACTGGGTGGGCCTGTCACAACCAGCTGCAAAGAATGTTTGGCTCTGACTTCTATACAAAGAGAACCTGGAAGCCCTCACCAAAGAGAACCTGGAAGCCCTCACCAAAAGCTGTGACTCATAACATAAAGACGGGGAGCACTACAAGATGGACAAAGAGGCAGAAACTTATTTGCCCTGCTGCTGATGAAACAAAGTACAAAAGGGGGAGCATGTGTGCTAACATGTGAACTTCAATCAATGACGGTGGTCATCCTGGACTTACAAAGAGAGGCTCAAAAGAGACTGTTTCCTATGGTTACACCCAGTAAAAGATTGCTTGCTGCAGTCAGGTAATGAACAAGGCTTTTTGGCAACAACCAGTTGAATTGATGAAATGTCAGAACTGTGGAAAATTTACTAAACTACTGTAGAACATAGTTAACTGAGAAAGTTAGCCTAAAAAAAAAAAAAAAAAAAAAGATAATAATAATAACAATAAATAAATAAATAATAGGATTAGTAACCTGGATTTCAGCCCAACTCACCATTGGACGTCAATATAATCTTTATTGTCTTAGGATTCTCAGCTGCAGCGGACATGCAGTAAAGCCTTATTTTCTTTTCAAAAAGTCATTCATCGGCGTCATCACTTATCTTCATTAGTTAAGGAAACGGTGTCTATTTATAAGTCTAGGAGAACGCTTTAGGCTTCAACAGTTTTCTCCTTCGAGCAAACATGCGCAAATTTCCGGACAGTTTATAGTAACGTTCCATCCCATTCCATTCATTGCATAAAAATAAACATTAAATGAATAATTTGGCATTCAGCTGACTAAATAATTCATGGAACATCTCATCCGAGACAATAGTGAGGTAGAAAATAGTGTTACAAAAATATTGAATAATGGTACCCCTACCCCTCATTCGATAAAAATTATGTTCACATTTTTATCTTGTGAAATCTTTAACATAATATTTTAATTGGCCTTTTTGACGACAATTGGCTAAAAAGTCTTTAAGATTATCATCACAGGATGGCATGATAAATAAGTAAATAACATAAATAAATAAATAGACAAAAATAAGAGAGAAAAAGCAAAATTAATTAAATGAAACGTAATAGTGATAAAACGTTAAATTGATCTAAAATCTGTCATTCAGCGCCACTGGAAAAAGGAAGAGGATAGGGGAGTATTTCTTAGCACAAATCACGTTATTGATTTAGCAATGCAGCTTAATTTCAGATGCTTTAAGGATGATACTAACTTGTGTTATAGATGGAGGAGTAGCACAGAAACACTTCTAGATGAGGAGATAAGGAAAAAAACTGCTGATTACCAATACTATGCACAAACAAATCTGTAACTGCAGTTTCGTTATTTATGAATTAACCTTAAGTAGTGAATTAATTCTTAGGATTTCTTGTGCGAGTAGTGTTCTTAAAAAAGAAAGAAAGAAAGAAAGAAAGAAGGTAAGAAAGACAGGTAGTTTAGGTAAGGGACAACCTGAAACTATTTGGTTGAATTGATAGTAAAAGTGGTTGTCCTAATTTCTAATTGGAGAGATCACACCGCAACATGAGTTTAGAACGGCAGTTATGGGAAGTTTTGTTGGATTAATTTGATTACACGCTTTAGGTCTTTTTTTTTTTTTTCCACTGATTTAGCGTTAGGTTAAGTGTTTTCACACTTTCGCTTCAGTCTGACATTTGCTTGGTGTGTGAGGGCACAGAGACGTGTATGGACCGTGTGTTTGACTGTGTTTGTCTTGTTTGTTTGTTTATTTATCTATATGGGCGTGGCTGAGCCTTGAGAAACATCAACAAAGCCATTGGGCTATTCTGAGTAAATTGACCAATTCAACTTCAGGATCCTGAAACAATTTGGCTATAACCTCTAATTGATGAAGGACATCTTAAGTATTCATTATACAAGGCTTCCTCTCCAGTGTTGCCGGAACTGTTATAAAACCCATGCATGGTTGTATATTTTAGTTTGATCATTTATACTCATTGAATTATTGTTGTTTGCTTTGTGTTTTAATTTCTTTGTAATTTTTCTCTGTGACACAGGTGGAGATGCTGGTGGCGAAGTGGATCCCACTCATTTCTTTCTCCCACACACATTCTTACTCTCTCCCTCTCTCTGTGTGTGTATGTGCATGTGTATGTGTTTGTGTGTCTGTGTGTGTCCATGTCGTGATGTCACTATACCTTTAATTGCGCTTGCTGTTTGTAACTGTATGTGTCTGATGTTGAAGGTATCAGAGGCTAGGGTCAGTAAGAGCTAGGACATTTTTGTGCATAACCTTTAATCCCTAGGCGATCGGTTCAGGGAACTTCTGGTCCGGCCGGAGTGTGAGCCTTCCTACCAACTATCTGCCGAGATCAAGGACTGCACAAGTCGAGAAAGCCTTCATTGGACCAAAACTACACACACGAAGAGGCTTCGCCTTCGGTGCCAGGCGTCTGGGTCCTGCTAAAAGTCACCAAAAGGAAGTGGACGGAACCAAGGTGGACCGGGCCATACAGGATCACGGAGAGGACATCACACGCTGTCCGGCTGGACGGGAGGAGCCTAACCTGGAAGAGAAGCAGCCGACATCTGCCTGACCAGAAAAAGTACCCAAGGACCAGGACGAGAAGCAGCTGACATCTGCCTAACCAGAAAAAGGATCCAAAAACCAGGAAGAGAAGTAGCTGACTACAGTAGCGTGCCAAGCTACCACCACATCCTGCAGGACGAGAATCTTGATATCATCACCCCCTGCAGCTGCCTGGAGCCAGTGAAGGGTCCTCAACAGGGGGAAGAAGTAACCACCCTATGAACATTCTACAAGGGTTGTATTTAACACCCTCATTTATTTTACAAGGGTAATATTTTACACCCTCCACCTGCTGACCCAATTATCCAGATGCCCTTGTTACTAGCCAATCCTAACATCTATTTGGGAGGGGAACCCTCTGATGAAAGTGATGACTCTCATGATGAAGAAGATGTTGTTAGAGTGTGAGAATATTGAGTGATTTCTGTAACAATCCCTTAAACTGTTTATTTCTATGAGTTTTTTGTTTTTATTGTTTTTGTTTCTTTTGATCATTGATGTCCTAGGCATGCACACTCTATGCCAACAGGTGTTCGCCCCAAAATTGAGATATGACAAATGGGGGGACATGGGGGAATTTTCCCTATAAACATATGATAATTAGGGTTTTTCGCCCTCATATGGAGTTGCATGCGATCCATACATGTTGTGACATGTTCAGTTGAAAGTATAATCATGTTTTTTGTATTAGTTTACTGCTAGAGAGATGAGTAAATGTAATCTGATTGGTTGTTTGTATTGGTATTTTAAAAAAACTTTGCTTATTGGATTCTTTTTGATGGAATTTGGTGTTATTGTTTTGATTTCTTATATCTTTATTGAACTCTTAAAAGAGTTCAAAAGGGGGATTGAAAATATATATCTCTCATATAAGCTCTTTCATATATTATTATAAGCTCTTTTATATGATTAAATATGTATCTCTCACTTTTGCCCCTTATATATTATCATAAATACATTATTATATGCCTTTTCATGGAATCTTGTTATAATATCAAAGACCTCTCTGTGCCTTTTCTGCTCAAGCTGAACAGCTGCATAAGGGAGTGAAAGCGTTCCTTCCTTCAGTTCCTCAATACAAGAACAACTGTCTTTGTTAGCAAAGGATGTTGCAGGATGTGTCCTGATCATCTCAAGGTTGCATGTCCTTGGGATGAATTGGTCTTTCATTAACAAGGCTATTAGCTGACGTGCGTCTGCAGGTGCAGATGGCAGAATTACGTGTGTGTATGGCAAACTACGTATGTAACATTCCTGTAATCTTCAATAAAAATCAGCCGTTTTCAGCAGAACGGCGAGAGTCTGTCCGAAGCATCTGGCAAGAGCAGGTCGCGGGACTTGCTGCAGAGGCTCTCCCCCTCATGAGCGGCGAAACAGTGAATGGACTTCTGATCATTTGTCTCCTCGTTCTGTCAACTTAAAAGGTGTTTAACTCCATCTACTCCGTACCCGTGCTTGGTCTAACGGAAGAGAGACCAACAAGATGATGGGCATCTTTTAGGCCTCAAAAAGGTACAATTATAAAAATACCCAACAGTGACACTGTGTAATTTATGTGTAACCGGAGACAAGTCTCCACGGAAGTTAGCTTCCCCGGTTTCTGACTGATCAACAGAGACCCACCCGTTAGCCCGGCTAGCAGTGAGCTGCTAACAGCCATAGGTATAACGGAAGAGCCACTGTGCATGAGTGCACACGCTATTAGGCGAATAGATCACGGACGGTCAAGAACGTCCGCTATTCACCGGCCAATTCTACTGACAGAATTGGTTCAAAATTGCCTATTTCAGCTACTAAAGCTTAGCTCTCGATTCAGCAACAACAGGCCTTGCAACCACGGCTGTAAATCGACTGACACAGCGTTTCTGTGTCTCCTAAATCCACTACCCACAAAGGGATAAAATTTGTTCGTTCGAGTTGATTTGGCGGCGTTTCATCACTTCAGTGTGAGAAACGGATTCGGTAGCACAGTGCTACCTGCTGAATGACGGACTGCGCAAGCGCATCAAATCGCCATCTTGAGAATGGTCAGACCACAAGTCCTTAGCCAATCGATGCTGCCATCTTGTGGCGGTTCTTTTTAACACCCGGCAATAAAGTTCATTTTTCTTTTCTATTCTTGTGTTTCACTATTAATGCTTATTTCTCATAATAAGGTTCCTAGTGTTATTAAATGTTGTTCAAAGCAAAATTTCTCCTGTAACATAGCTCAGTATTAACACCTGAAGTCAGCTTCCATTAATTTGTAAAATAAATAAAAGGGCTGTACATCGTGTTTTTAAAATGAGCTCAGAAGAGATAAAACAGTTAATCAATCTCGTCCTAGGGTGGAGGACTGAGTTCCAGACTCAATGTGCTGAGATAAGGAGCGAGCTCCAGAGTCAGATCATCGAGATGAGAACGAACCGGATGCAAAGGTTACGAGCGACAACTCCATGTTCCTCTGATTTGCCGCCAGATTAACAAGAATCAAAATATTCTGATGTTTTACTTGGCTCTGATCTAAAGCAAGAACCCTCGTCTCTGACTAACAAGCCTGAAATAAGTTCACAAGGTCATTCTGTTATGCCAGATGTAATGCACTCTAACATTAATCTGCTTCCAGAACGAAACCTGCAAACAGAACACTCGGTCTATCAGGAAACAGAACCTGTTCCTGAAGTCAACCCCGTCGCAGAGCCTTCCATAATGTTCTTGGGACACCTGGTCCCAAGGCAGACAGGTGGTGACGTTCTGGTGCCAGTTAAGCTGACCCAGAATCTGTTCTGCGACGCACTTCTTGACACGAGTTCCAACTTTTCACTGGTAACATAAGCCATGTTCGATCGCATTTGCATTACTTGTGGAAGGGGGGTTAGGCCCCCAGAAATCACACCATGTTCTGTAATTACCAGGATTTCATCTCATGACCTAATCTTGTCTTCTAGAATCGATCTCCAGATAACACTCGGCCCCATGACTCTGATACACCTGGCTTACATATCCGACCGTGCAAGGATGGATTTCGCCCTGGGCGTGGATTGTTTGAGTTGCATAAATGCTTTCATTGATGAGAAAAGGGGAGAGCTCCGGTCAGAGGGGATCCTGCCTCCGGCCACCGCTCCGCCCCTGAACTCCACTGTCTCACAGTTGGTAGCTCTGAGCAGGTGGGAACACCAAGTTTGCCACCTGGTTCAGAATCTGTGCCACCACAGATTCAGTTTCCATCACAGTCACAATCTGCTGATTTCTTTAACATAGCTGAAACTCCTACGTCAGTAGTCGACCGAGACAAACAACAGCTTGCATTCGGTTATCCTGATTGCAATAATCTTTCTCTTTCCACCATGTGGACAGGTGAACACCTCATCAGTTACATGGATGGGCAGAATCTCAGAAATGACACCCGACTTCCGCCAGAGAACTTCCTCAACACTTCACTCTGTATCTTTGCTGGCTAACCTCTTCAGAGGTCCCACTGCCAGGACCACCAGATCTTTTGACGTCTGTCCGTCACCTGCTGTTCCAGCAAAATCTTTGTGGCTATGTGACTTTTTCTAGTGACTGGGCTCTTAAGAGCCTCAACAATATTCCTGTTTATCCTTTCTGTTCTGTTTCACAGACATGGCATAAGTTTGAGAAACCAGCAGGGGGCAGTAGGACTTCTCATGACCTGAGAGCCTCTCTTCCTGGCCTACAGTTTACTCCTATTTCTGGTCACGCAAAAGTCGCCTCTGGTACACTGATTAACAACCTTTGCAGGAAAGATCAGGTCCGTACCCGAAACCACTCGCCCCGGTCCAGTTTCAAAAGATCTCCGAAGGTAACAAAGCACCCATTTCTCTATGGATTCGCATATCCAGATTTAAACCGCACAAAAACCCGATCGATTTAGATACTGTATCCACCAAAATAGCTGACCACCAGCCCGATTCATGACCAAAGGGGGGTGAACTCCTGCCCGCTCACACCGGCATCTCTGATTTCGGATCACGTTTGTTCTGTTGTGAGTGTATGTGTGCATGGACATGTCTAAAAATATCACACAGGCTTTGTGAATTTTGGCTGTGGTCTGCTGTGGTTCCAATAATCATGTGTTTTCAGAACATAACAGTTAAGAGTGGACTTCTCCACTACCTGATGGGTTGATCCAAATTCAATCAATTCTTTATTGGACAATTTTTAATAGTTTTGATAACTTCTGAGGTTTATTCCTCAACTCCGTAACTCTACAGCACAACACTGGGTTAATGTTTACATCTAGTAGCCCACAGAGGGCACTATTACAGTCCGCTCGGCACAGCAAGGCTGGCCCTGTGGAAAACGGCGGACTCTGCAAGTCAAGCAGCTGCGTCTGAGCCCAGAAGATGTCATCATCCTTCTCAGAAGAGGAGCGACCATTAAAGATAAAACCAGAGTGAGTTAAGGTGAAGCTACAACAGATTAGCTTCCTCTGTTTAATTCTGCACAGAGACAGGGTCTGGGAACTCTCCTATTCAAATAACCCCACCCCCTGAGAATTTGAACCTAGCCAATCAGCGCTGAGTAGCATACGTCACACACCACAACGCCGAGTTTGTCATAAACACGGCAGCCGAAGCGGAGTTCGTTGTGGCTCTTTCCTCTGTTCTAACTGACTTGAATGTCTTTAAAACCACTACAAGTAGAAGCGCTAAAAGCCTTTCTTCTTAGAAAGATGTTTGCGCTGTCGCCAGATGCCATTTTTGACTACAGCTGGAAAAACTACAGAGTCACACGGTACAGTCGGCATTTCCACCTTTTTATTTGATTGGTTATTAATGAGCTGGCTAGTCCCGCCCCTCATGTGCCTGTCTGCCTGTGAGCTACCAGACTCTGTGCAGAATTAAACAGAGGAGGAGTCTGGCAGGCCGGGCGAGATGGTGTCACAGTTTCTGACGGCTCAACATTATTTGGCTTCTATATGCTCTTTTGGAACTCTGGAAGATTAAATGCTATGTGACCAGCTCATGGAGAGAGCTTATGTGTCAAAGGCCAGAGACATGCTGCTGCTGGAACCTTCTCTCACACTGGATTCTGCTGTTACTCTGATGTCAAATGGAACACGCTCTACAATCATCCAAACTCCTTTGTGGATCTGCTGCCATACGCTGTTACCCAGCACACGGCTGAACACCTAGCAAATGCTCAGGACTGTCCTGCAACTGCAGCAACAGCTGTGGTAAAACTGGACACTTTTCTAAGATTTGTCGCTCCACTAGACAAGTTAGACTGAAGGAGTAGTCCTAATGAGGACTGAGGAAAATGCTACTGAAAGATCGTGCATATTGAAGCTGCTTCAGGAGAGGAGAGACTGTGAGCTACTGGTTGATACAGGGGCTTCTGTTTGCATCATACCAGAATAACTAATTAGGAGGGCATTCCTTTGCTCACACTGCTCTGCAAGCAGATCCAAAAGGGCTGGCCAAGGTGCAAAAAGGATGTAAACCCAGTTCTAGCACCATACTTCCTCATGAGGAATGAACTATCTGCATCTGAGGATTTTGTCATGAGAGGTGAACACTGTCCCTGCTTCTCTGTGCGCTGCTGTTTGTCCTTAATCTGGCACGACACACATCAGGGGTTGTTGGCACAAAACAAAGGCTAAGTGAACTGTACTGCTGGCCACAAATGGACAAAATGGTTCCGTCCATCATCTCTTCATATACTACCTGCCAGATGAATGACGAATCTATTCGGACTTCACCTGCACCCCTCCAACCCGTTAAGCTTCCACAGAGGTTTTGGGAGAAAGTGGCTCTGGACATTTGTAGTCCCTTTTGAAAACACTGCTTCTCCCTGTAGATTTATCTTGTCATTGTTAGACTATCATACCAAATGGCTGGAGGTTGTATTTTCACATGCTGTGGTTGCTGATGTTGTTACCTTTTGCACTCTGCTTTCAGCAGGACGGGGAACCCTGACTATGTGGTGACTGACAATGGTCCCCAGTTCCTCTCCAGCTCCTTCCCTTTCCTTGCTGAGCAGGGCATTTGTCACCTGTGCACCAGTGTCTGCCATGCTCAGTATAATGGTGTTGTTGAAAGATGGAATAGAGTGCTTAAAGGGAATATCGTGACTGCTGAACACATGCAGAAAGACTGGAAGACTGCTGTGACTGACTTCCTGCAAAACTGCAGAGCAACACGCCACAACTGTAGTCTTTCTATCAGAACTTCTGCACAACAGGAGGATGAAAACCAAAGTGAAAGTCTTCTCTTGCCGGAGAGGAACCGGAGAAGCCTGGTGATCCAGCATACTGTGAAACGGAACCAGGACGAGTCAAAACAATACGCTAATGAACATCGAGGGGCACGGAAGCTGACATTCAGACCTGGAGAGCTGGTGAGAGTGAGAAGACCTGGACATGTTGGAAAAGGCTCTACACCACCATTGACTGTTGAGAAACAGATTGCAAAAAGTGTATTGATAACAGAAGTGGAATCCTGTCATGCTGACAATTCAGCCACATCTTTGAAGTCAGACCAAAAATGACAGTGATGCCCTCAGGAAGGGTACGAGAGTTGTAAACCCACCGGTGTGGTTAAACGACTTTGTCTTGTTAGAGGATATTGTTGTGTTAAACACTTTATTTACCCTGGTTGTTCTATGGAATACTTGCGTTGGCGTCTGTGGGGTACATTTGTTTTTTTACAATTGAGGGGGGATAGATAAATGGCAAGTATTTGTACAGCACCTCCTTAGGGTTCTGCAACCCCCCCAAGGGGCTTCACAACACAATCAGTCATTCACACACTGGTGTGGATGAGCTACGATGTAGCCACAGCTGCCCGGGGGCGCACTGATAGAGGTGAGGCTGCCGAACACTGGTGCAACTGGTCCTTCCAACTACCACTAGTGGGTAAGGGGGGTTAAGTGTCTTGCCCAAGGACACAACAGCAGCATTCTCTGGTGGGAGCCGGGACAATCTGCTCTACCTCCTGAGCGACTGCTGTCCCGGTATTGTTGAGTCCACCACTAGGGGGCAGCCTAGGATAGGAAGTAAGTGAGGGAAGAAAGGATAAGTGAATGAGACAGTTGCGGTGGATGCCTGATTCTGCTACATGTGACGCAGGTTTGAATGAACCTTGGAAAGGGAATTCTGGTCTACTCTTGCCAATTTCTGATATAGCGGCCGGCCATCACAGACAGACTTACTTCTTTCTTTGAAAGCATGCATGGTCACAATATCTCTGTCAGGTGTACAAGAAATAGTCTTTTTTTATTGCTGCTATTGTTTCTGTTCATTCTAACAAAGTGTTTTGTAAAAAAAATCTTAAATGCCCTGTTTTCTCCTGCTGCAACTGTCTCAGCTGGCCTCTGTAACCAAATTCTTCAGTTTTTCTTAGATGAAAGTAGTAAGAGTTGGTAAGATTACAGCTTTCTCCTCCTTCCCATGTTCCTGTTCTTATCATTCCCACCCATGGGTAACTGTTTTGAACCAGTTTCTCTGTCCTGTCTGGAAAACCTAGAGCTACTCTGAAACCCTCTGGCTCTCCAGATGATGTGGTTCCACCTCATCTCCTGAAAGATACTGTATACTTCCTTTGGTATGCCAAAATGTGCCAGACAGTATTAAAGGTGGTTTGACCTTGGCTGAAGGTCCTCGTGCCTTCAAACACGCTGTTGTTCAGCCAATTAAAAAAAACTGGTCTTGATCAAACGGTCTTCTCTAATCTCAAACCAATTTCCAAATTACCAATTCTGTCAAAGGTCATTTGATTTTGAGTATCTGTCGATCCCAAGTTCTGATCCAGTGCTTTTCAGGAAAGCATTACAATAAGAAGAAAACACATGCAAGTTGTCATTTAAGTTTTACTTTAACTAGTTTAGGAACTACACTAATTAAAAATACATAGTTATATTATGAATATAACTAAAAGGAGCAGCATTGCTCCCTTAAAATGCATCAACATGAGTGTTCCCCTGATGTGTTTAAGACCATTTCAGATCAGAGAGCCGGTCCAAACGGGGTGGATACTGTAAACAGTGTCTGGGGTCACTGAGCACAGTTGCATGCATGCTGTGTGTGTGTGTGTGTGTATGTGTGTGTGTGCGTGCGTGTGTGTGTGTGTGTGTGTGTGTGTGTGTGTGTGTGTGTGTGTGTGGATAACTAAACAGTAACCCGTTTCAGACAAGGACGACACTCGTAACCATGGCAACTGTACTCAAACGCTTCATAAAAAGCTGCTGCCAATTTTCTATACTTTAATAAAACAGAAAGAAAATTGAAATTTTATTGGAACGCATCATTTGTGGTTACTATGTGAATGTTTCTTTAATCCAACTTATTTAGACCCCAACGTCAGACCGACATGAAGAAATGGAGCATCCAAACATAATTAAAAAAAAGTCATGCAGCCAGGAAGTCACATTATTTTCCTTCTTGATTCCATTCGTGTATCTGTTTCAGAGGGTGACTGGGGTAATGGTGTGTAATTGTTTAGTCCTGTGACAGTGATGGTAATCACCTCAGAAGCATAAATGTGTGTGACGCATGTATACAATATATTGCAAATTCCACTTTATAGAAATAAAGTAAAACATTCAAAAATTCCACTTGAATAATTTAAGTCTATACAAAACTTGCTGATTTCAGAAGCATAAATCAGTATCTGCAAATATCGGTTATCGGCCATGACAGTGATATAAATATCGGATATCGGTAATACTTTTTGGGCATAACAAGACTAATCTCAACATGTTTCTACACCTGCTTGTTTTCTAACAGAAAACCTGGTGAACTTTCTGCCTCTGCGTGTCTGATTGTTCTAAACAAACAGAGCTGTGTGCTTCTGCGGGGTAAAAAGAGCAGCACGTTCCTGCCTTCGCCCGGCTCTCTCTGGCAGCTGAAACCTGCGGGGAGTAGAGGTGACACAGGAAAACATGTTGATCACAGCTCAGTAAGCAGCACTGAGGTCATCAAGAGCTTTGTAAATGAGACGGGCTGACCGTTGCCCCGGCAACAGTCTACAGTGATGAGCAGCCAGAAGACCCCCCAGACAACATGAAGGAGCACTTTAAGGCCAAACTCTGATTTCTGTTGCGTTTCAAGTTTGAGCTGCAGGATTTTGGGTGTTTTGGGGTCTAAAAGTAGGTCTGACACAAATTGGTGTCTATGAAAGTGTTTTTTAATCTGTGGAAACCGTCTCCATCATAACTCATAATGACAGTTCATTCAGAGCATGCTGCTCAGGCTCACAACGATGTGATTGTATCATTTAGCTAAAGACCAACCCTGAAGTCCTGCAGGACTTCAACTAATCTAACTCTGAGCTGTAAATGGTAATTATTGTGAAGGCTTTATTTTCATCAGCAGTCTCTGTGGTAAATATAAGTGAAAGTAGCATCAACCTTTCAGGCTTCACGTAAGCTTCAATATCATTCATCTTTTATTAAAGCTGAACTCTGAATTTGGAGTTTTGTAAATAGATTTTTCAGACTGAGGAAGAGGATTTTATTTACCTAAACATCTCTGGGAGCTGGGTTTTCTCAAAGACAGGCTTTTACTGAAGGCAAGTCTTTATTTTTAGTAGGAGAACATTTCTGAGACGTATCAGTGACTGAATAAAAGCTGGGATGACACAAGTCCTTAGCTCTCCTATTACAGTTTTTTTCAATCGCTAACAAGCTCTCATCCACACGTCAGATACTTGTTCTAAACTCTTAACACAGATTCACTCCTACAAAACACAATTGGCCAATTTCAAAAAAGAAAATTTTCTTCTCAAAAACACATTCTGATAAACATAAACTAACTCTTCATTTCAAAATAGAACAAATCTTTCTCTGCACACACTACCTTTACCCAGTCACTGGACATCTGACTCAAAGTGAAATTATTCTGTCCAAAAGTAGAACTTGCTATCACTTCACAAGATACATTCAGTCAATCAAAGTACACCAGGTTTAAAAACACTGGCGGTTGTTGACATTAAATAAGCCGCTTTATGTATCAGATTTAGAGATATTTGCATGCAAGACATGCAAAGCATGATTTTTACTCTACATTTCGTGGTTGTGAACTGTATGTCCACATATAAAGTACACATTTCATAGCATTCCAGTAAAAAGCTAATCATTTTTTCTTTCCTTTACTGTTTATTTCAGGAGGTACAGCAGAAAAAATGTTTACAGTGTGACAGAACAGAAAAAGTTCTACATTATTGCTTGTGGTAAACAAAATATCAATGAAACAAACAAGAGCATTCTGAACAAAAAAAAAACAGCACAAAGCCCAGATAAAAAGGACGCAACTACAAAACACACTAAATGACTGTAGCTAATCTCTGCAATCTTCAGGGTTAGGCCACGTTTTCATCAACATCACACCTGACATCATCCAAAGCGATGCACCTGGGATAAAACCGCTTGCTATGTCGGATCCGCCCTTGGCAATCATCAGCCATGATGTCCCTGCAGCCAGCATCCATAGCTTCCAGGAGGGACTTGTGGTCATGAGGCTGATGGTCATGAATTTTCCACCTCCATGCAGAAAAGAACACCTCTATGGGGTTGAGACAAGGATATACACTATACCTGGACATTTAGTCATTGTAGCTCCAGGACTCGGTCACTGCTCCTCTCAAAAGGAACAGTGTAGAGCTGCTTCAGCCACGCTCTGTGTTTGGACAATGTCCGTGTAATGGTTGTGAAGCTGATGCCATCAGTGGTGTCAAATATCTCATGGTCCTCCGCTATTCTAGTCTGAATTTCATACAGTGTTATTGCATTATTTGCAACAACCATTTCCACAATGGCAAGCTCTTGATCATTACTGAAGAGCTTTCCTCTTCCCTCAGAGGGTGGAAGACGTTGCATTCTGTAGAGGGCAAAAATGCATTACTGTATGGTCTAATTTATACTTCAAGTGACAATAAAAGCAATCCATTCTAAAATGCAAAACTTACCTGTTGGTTTGTTGAAAGATGTGTATAATGGAGGCAACCGTTGACTGACTCAAATTGGGCTGCCAACCCCTCTAGAGCCCAGTGAAAGACCATGGTCAACGATGGTGGCACGAACCGCATCACTGACTACTGTTCTTGCAGCCCTTGGAATGCCATCACCACACATTCTTACGCCTCCACCTCGCCCTCTCCTTAGGCCCTTTGCTCTTACTTTTCCTCGTCCAGACATCGCAGTGTTTGTCTCCTCTGTTTCTGTTTCCAAATACTTGACACCTCAAAGTCCTCCTTTTATTTTAGTGTCAATGTAATCGAAAAATAACACCTTCCACTGAGTCTAAGCCTGAATGTAATCAGCTGTGGTCGGCCCAATTTACCCAACATACATCAGCTGTGTGTAAATTATTCAATTGTTTGCTTATTATCAACTGAGATATATTGTTCTTGAACTCATCATTGCAGAAGCAGAGATTTTTATACTGCATCTAAGGTTAGGAATATTGGTTTTGCTATTATGGGATGTTGTGTGTTAACATTCGCAAATGCCACAAAAACAATCCATAGTTTTGTTGGGAGGAATAGCTTCTTTGTTAAGACAATGTAAGCATTA
The DNA here is from genome assembly GCF_043380555.1 of Nothobranchius furzeri. Lineage (NCBI taxonomy): Eukaryota > Metazoa > Chordata > Actinopteri > Cyprinodontiformes > Nothobranchiidae > Nothobranchius > Nothobranchius furzeri. The sequence continues at coordinate 25,080,150 of NC_091749.1, forward strand.
TGGAAATCTGATGACTGACTGCATATTGTGAGAAAACGACATGAAATGTGTGAATTGTATGGCCGCAAAGCACTGATGCTGTGCTACTTGTATTTAGAGTTTTGAAAATGTGACAAATGGTGGACAAATGCTTGTTGGCGACTGAAAAAATTGTAACATCTGTCCAACACCAGTCAGCTGGATGGCGTCTGGTGTTATTCTAAACATTGTCTCTGGGTTATTAATAACATTTTGCTTTCTTCATGACAATGCTGGCTGAATATAACAGAGGGTTTTCAGTGAACAGATGCAGCTTTGGGCTGAAAATGCCTTTTAGCCACATTGATTCCAGCTCCAGTGGTAAGTGAGCTGACTTTTGTCCATTTACCACTGAGCTTTGGTTGGCTCTTCTCCACAAAACTGCATCAGAGATTTCCTCAGGCCACCTGATTTCTTCTGTTGATGAATGACTGGAGGTGTTGATCCAGAGGGTTGGTAACTCAGATCCAGAAGAACAGCCTCAATATCATTCATCTGAGTTTTATTGCATAGGGATTTTATGCCAATTTTCTATCCAATCCTGTCCTACCAACAAGCTTGAAGACACCCTTGACTACCTTAACAGCTCTAAAGATAATCTTATGAGATATTCCTGCTGTGTGTGGTGTGGTAAGAGTGCTCTTGTCTGCTCAGAAGGATGTAGTGACTTCCATTCAGAAGCGGGGCTTATTCAGCATGTTGGATTGGTGGATTATAGGTGTCTTAGACTTGTTCTGACCACTTTATTTTATGTCCACTGTGATCACTCCACAGCTCTCCACTGCAGCAGCGCGGTGCCGTTTGAAGGCAGCAAAATCTTTCATCTATGCCTACATCACGTCACTGTGCCTAAGCAGTTTAATAGGGCAGGCACAAGTCATTTGTTCTTGCAGAACTTAACCCTTAAAGCGCCAAAGTCGCAGAATTGCTGTTAGGTAATTTGATTTTATCCCATATTACCTTAAAGGACGACACACCCGAAGAGGGAGAGAGAGAGTAAATTGATTATTTGTAATGTCCATGTGTGTGTGGCTCAACCAGCCCCCACTCTGCTCCAGCCTTTACCTCACCAGCTCTGCATACCCGTGGTCTCCATCAGGAGACTAGAATGTTAGGTAATATTTAATCTCCATAACCCTGGAACCTGTAATAACACACATGACAACAAGGACGACATTTTACCCTGAGTCTCCAGAACACGGAGAGTTAACGCAGAGAAACCTCCTCCGAGGCTTCCCCCACGTCACTCCCGTGTGCTCCTAGTTCTTCAGGGGCTTTATTCACCTAATGGATGGGGGGAGAAGGCGGACCTTCTCAAGTTACAGAGTTACAGAGTTCTCTCAATTAACATCTTTGCTCAACCTTTTTATGAACATACCAACACAGAGATTCATGATGTGTAATGGGCATCTTTTAGGTCTCAAAAAGGTACATTTATAAAAATACCCAACAATTGCGACAAGCAGCAATGTTGGATTTAATAAGCCACAGCAGCAGAAATGAGCCCTCATGCAGTTAATACATTACACAGCAGGGTGGCAGACACCTGTAACTTCAATCCAAGCAGCATTTGTGGGTGTGTTACTATTCAAATTTATGGAGTATTTATCGCTTGAACCCCGCCCACCAGTCACTGAGCCGCGGGGCTTGTCAGAGCAGTCAGACCGAGTGAGAGCGAGCGAGTGTTGGAGGAAAAAAAATACAATGCCGAGATGAATGTTCAGTGCTGATGAAGCTCTTCGTGTAGTACCGGCAGATTCAGATTCGGAGGAAGAATAATAAGAAGCGTGGCTTCAGTGTGCAGCAACAGGGAGTCTACGCAAGCAGCCCATCCAGCCCTTACCTTGTCCGCGGGAATTGGAGCCGGAGGGGGAGAAACCGTGGGGAAAAAATCACTGCTAGCAGGGGGGTGGCCCAACACAGCCTCAGTGACAATAATAATGATGATAGCTGGGTTAGTTTGAGAGAAGAGGAACAGTATTCCAAATGGATCAGGCATTTTGATGAGCCAGTTGGATACTGTGGAGACAGGGATCTGTCAAATTCAGAAAAACATTGATTTTCTGTCAGTTTTTTTGGATGAGGAATTCTGGACCCTCATCACAACTGAAACTAACCGATGTGCTCACCATTATTTAGAGAGGGAGGAACTGAAATCTAGCTCCATATATAATGGCTGGTACGATGTAACTGTCCCAGAAATGAAGCGTTCATTCAGGGACTTGTGCATGCATGGGGCTTGTGGAAAAGCCTGAGATTGAGGATTAAATATGTACATATCATAAACAAAATAAATCAAAGAAGGGATGAGTGAAATGTGTTCATGACACTGAAGCACCAAAAACAGTGCTCTTGATAGATACGCAGTAAACATAACAAAATACCAATAAAGTAATCAATATTATGTATATATACATACATAGTTATATATGTCTACATAGGAATATGTATATATGTATCATAAGCAATAACAACACTAAGAAAATAAGACAACAACATAAAAAAACAATAAAAATCTGCAAATGTGATGCAATCCAATATGGCTGCCACCTGATGACGTCATAATATGCAAATTGAGTGAATTTGTTCCTTTCACAAAATTTGGCTCATACTGAAGATTTTTCTAATTTACAATATTCCTCTATCTCTAACCAGATTTAAGCTACAAGCTCTTTAAATAGTGATATAAAAAATTCATATTTACTGAAAAAACTATGGCACCTAAAGGGTTAAGTAGCATTTTAGTAGATACATGATGCCGCTGATCTTTTATCAACTGCTCCACATGTATCAGAGCATCTAAGCAAGTAGAGGTGACAGACACGTCCTGATTTACCACGGTGTTAACTGTTGGAAAAGTCCAAATTATTTCAAACTGAAAACTATCTGATCTATACATACAAACACTTAGCAATAAAATGAGCTTCAGCAGCATTGTAAAATTCTACCAAAATTTAAAATAAAAAAGCATAAATTAAAGAGCAAGTAGCAGATTACAATTTTTCTTATTAAAATTCAAAATTAAATTATTATTATTGTTCATAATGTTGTTGTTTTGTTAAAAAATATAAATATATATTTATATATATAGATAGATAGACATTATCTTGAAGTCTAATAAAAAGAAGGTAAATGGGGAAGTAATATTTGTTTGCTTAAATGTAAATTAGTTAGAAACAACTATGGTGGAACTGTGTTTGGCGGTGGTAGGATCAGGACTATAAAAGGTGATGCACCAACCGACACCCAGTTTTAGTAGTCAGACAATCACAGGTATCAAACCTTGGCCCATGTGAAGCACTTTTTGTTTATGTGGCAAGCCTGTGTGGAGCTGGCAGAGCCTTGATTCGAGCAGTAGGAAGGCAGCCGGTAAGAGAGAAACTTAAGAAACTATTGCTGGAGTTGTTTTCTGGTTGGCTGTAGCTTAGCCACCGCCTACTAGCATGGTGATGTGGCATGGTCATATTTGTTTGACATCAATAGTTTGCACTGCATAGCACTGTGTTTAAGACTTTGTTAGCAACATTTGATAGACTCTGTCATCTGCTTTAGTAAATTTTAGATGGATTGATCTAAAAGGTTAAGATCATTGATTAATTTAAAAACCAATAAACATGTTTAAGATATTTGCACTGCATAAATTATTAAAATGTTAAATATTTAAATAGTGAAACTAAAAACAATTATTTTGAAGTTAATTGTGAAATGTACTATTTTGTTGGTTCTCATTTGTGCAATTTGAATTTAGTAAAATGTATAGTATGGGTTTGTCGTAACCATTTGCATTTACATGCATCTTGTTTGAATTGTTTTCAAGGTTTTTACCTGCACAAGACCAACCACAATCCTAAACCTTCTAAAAAAATAAAACTACAAAATAAAATGAAGACAACAAGGAAAAATCGTGTGGTCCTTGAGTAAAACCCAGTCGTATAACACTGCAAAGACTCTGCCTTCCCTTTCAAGCGGGGATTCTACACAATTTAAGGCAAGGCTTGACAGTAAAAACCGGCAGTAAAATCCAGCTTGTAACTGGTGGGGAAAACTCACTGAAGATTCAGCGTCAAGATGGATGAAAAACCAGCCAAAAACTCTGTTACACAACTAAAAGCGTAAAGAGCATCAGCAAAAAGATCCTTCACCCGTCTAGCTAACAACATAACCAGACAGCTTCAGGACATGTCAGAGGAAGAGCTTAAGGAGAATTTTAATAAAATTTCCCTAGAAGCTGCAAAAGTTATGACTGCAAACGACGAGGTTGGTGCTGGACTTCTTGCAGAAACAGAAGATGGACTGGATGAAGAAGAACCTGGATTAACCTCTGATCAACAAGCAGACCTAGATGAAGTGACAAAAGACTGAGGAAAGACTGAAGCAGGTCGAAACATCCATCCAAGAAACTTTGTGGAGGATGTATGGAAAAGCTGAACTAGGAACTGAAATCCAAGTAGCAGAGGACCAAAGTACATATGCTACCACCATAAAGCCTGAAGCGGGGAAGGCTACATATGATTTCATCCTCAGTCACTTACAAACGCTTTTGAAATCTGCAAAGGAAGCATATTCTAAATGGAGAAAATGGATCCCTCGTGATGTTCAAGAGGAGCTTCAGATACGATTAAGAGACCTGGACCTCATACTCCCAAAATTGGTTTCATGAACTGCAGAATTTATTTGAATGGAATCAAAGGATGATGAAGGAAAAGATGGTCAAATGATGAATTTTCCAAACCAACCTCTGCAAATCATCAGATTAAAACCAACGTCTCTCCCCAAGTTCACAGGAAATAAGCGTGGCTTCTGTCGATGGAGGAAGGACTGGGAGGCACTGCAAAAACAAGGAGAACCAACAGGTACAAAAGAAGTAAAGAAAGGACAACCACTTGATAGTATTAGTGAAAAACTTTCTAAGGACCTGCGTCTCAATTCCTACAATACATCTGATGATATTTTCCATGTCCTTGAGAACCGGTTTGGGAGCCGGACAGCCATCACCATTGAAATAGTTGAGGAGCTACAGAGAATCCCCGCAGTGAGAGGTCACCAAATAAGACACATCGTTGAGTTGATCCAGGCTGTAGAGAAGGCACTTGAAGAGAAGGCACTTGAAGATCTGAGTGACCTTGGGGACACTGGAGCAAAAAAAAACCCTCTTGTGACCAAATCAATAGAAGCAAAACTTCCGGAAAGTTTGAAAAAGGAATGGCTTGTTTATGCAGCTGACAAAAAGAACTCTGTAGCATCGGCAAATCGATTCGACAGTCTGTTGGCATTTCTGAAAAAACAAGAGGACATCCACGAGCAACTAGAACAACTCGAACAATTAAAGGAAGAGGAGCCAAGTAGGAAAGGAATCAGGTCGGAACCAAGACTTGCCAGGACAAAGTCGGCTGCATCGGAAGGCGACTCCGTTGGTTGCGTTTGTGGAGATCCAAAACATAAACGAAGACTTTACTTTTGTAAGAAATTCCGAACACTAACGCTAGCGCAGAAGAAGGATGCTTTGAGGAAAACTGGAGCATTCATGAAGTGTATGGAGGTTCATGACAAAAGACAGTACTGCAAACCAACTTACTTGTGCCGAAATCAAAGCTGTAAAGGTGAAGAAAATCCTGATCACCATTATTATCTGTGTCCACATGCTGAAAGGAGTAATTCAACTCAAAGAAAAAACAGTTGTAGCAGAAGAAAGTGATTCCACGAGAAAGTATACTGAAGACCAGGAAGAATTTCTCAGGAGGCTTTCGCCTGAATTAGCAGAACACTGTAAAAATGTTTACTAATGCTGTTACTAAAACTTGTGGAATTCAGAAAGCTAAAAAAGACCAGTCTAATCTCTTAATGGGAAGTGGACTTGAAGAGGCACCAGTGCTCATGATGATTCTGGAAGTGACCGCAAATGATGGGCAAAGGATTGGAACGCTGATTGATTTAGCCTCTGATACCAATTGTATCACCCATAAAGCGGCGAGAAAACTAAACCTCTGCAGTGAGGAAATTGCACTTCTGGTGCACGGAGTGGGCGGCATGAAAATCCATGTCAAGACTAGACGCTACCTCCTAAAAATGTGTGTAATGACCCAGAGAGGAGTAAAAAAGTCACACCAATTGGTTTGCTATGGACTTGATAACTTTGCAACCATTCACAAATGTGTTACAGCAGAGCAACTCCCAACAAATCTTCCCAGATGTATCTTTGAAGGAATTAAATCGACCAAGTGAAATTAACTTGCTCATCAGCCACAGGGAAGGGAAGTTGGCCCCTCAAAGGAAAAGAGTTGTGGGGGACCTTGTTTTGTGGGATGGACCCTTGGGCAAGGCAGTCGACGGGACCCATCCAGAACTTTTTGAAGGGTTAACCATGACTTCTCATATGACAAAGACACACTTCGCAAGGTCAATGAGAACAGCCGCTATCAAGTACTAGGAACTCGGCCAGAAAACACCACAAAAACACCCTTCAAATGAGTGGAACCCTAATCAAGTTAAGATGTCGACAACGGTTACAACAAGTCAAGACTTCTTAAAATGGTGGCATTGGGACAGCATTGGTGCCGCTTGTGTACCAAAGTGTGGCAGCTGCCGGTGTGGTGGTTGTCATCCGGGTGGTAAAGAGATGACCCTTGCTGAGGAACGAGAGCTGGAAACCATGAAAGAAGGTCTGACCTACGTTAAAGGAGACCACCACACAGATGAACCCCATTGGCATGCCAGCTACCCCTGGGTGAGTGATCCAGCATCCTTACCTGGAAACAGGAAAGCAGTTGAAGCCACATTCCTCAGAACAGAGAAACAATTGAGCAAAGAGCCTGGGTGGAAAACTGCCTACACTGAGCAAGTCCACGATATGCTTGATCGGAGAGCTGCAATCAAGCTTACCCAGGAAGAAATCACCGGGTGGGATGGTCCAGTATGGTACATCAGCCATCTCATCGCCCCAAACCCACATTCAGTGACGACTCCCATCCGACTAGTCTGGAACAGCAGTCAGAAGTTCCAAGGGGTAAGCATGAATGACTTGTTGATGAAAGGTAAAGATGTCTTAAATCAAATCCGTGCTGTCCTTTTGAGGTTCAGAGAAGGAACTTTTGCTGAACTTGGATATATAAAAAAGATGTACAATTCCTTCTGGCTAGAAGAGAAAGAGCTACATCTACATAGGTTTCTATGGCGTGACTCAGAGAATGAGGAGATCGAAGACTATGCAATCACAAGAGTCAACATTGGTGATAAGCCAGCAGGATGCATAGCACAGTTAGCAATGAGGGAAACTGCCAACTTAACCCCTTTCTGTCACCTTCAGGAGGAATGGAAAGTCCTTCAGTTCAGCAGTTATGTTGACTACATTTTTGTGTCCCATAATAACCCAGTTCGATTGAGGAAAATCACAGCTAATGTGAAAATGGTCCTGAAGGCTGGAGGGTTTGAACTGAAGCCCTGGGTATATTCCGGTCAAAGTGGGAGGAGTGAGTACACTGGCAAGCAAGTCAAGTCAGAGGTGAGAACTATAATCCTCCCAAACCAAATGAAAGAGGAAGAAAACAAAGCACTTGGGCTGGGATATATTGCAGAAGAAGACAAGCTTCATGTGATGGTCAGCATCAATTTTTCAAAAAGAAAAAAAAATTGAGATTGGGGAAAAATCTTACTCAAAGTGAAATCAGAGTCCAGACACCAAACCCACTGACACAGCGGGAGCTTCTCAGCCAAATATCAGGCCTGTACGACCCAATCGGCTTGGTAGCACCCGCAAAGAAGAAAGGAGCAATTCTGGTGCGGAGAGCATTCCAGGAGGCAAGACTCACCAGTAATCAGGTTAAATATACCTGGGATTAAGCACTCTCTGATAATCTCAGAGAGGATGCAATCAGGCTGTTTGAAGAATATACTCAGCTCAACAAGATTCAGTTTGACAGAGCTTTAACCCCCTTGCATTTCAGCGGTGATCCAACAGCCATAACCTTCTCGGATGGGAGCGAGCATGCTTATGGAGCTGTTCTGTTCCTGAGGTGGGGGGTCAAATCGGAGCCCAATCATAAAGCTGGTGGAGTCAAAAGCCAAGCTGACCCCTTTGGACCAAAAAGGTGATGCTGTCAAGGCGGAGGTTTGTGGTGCAGTATTCGCATCGCGTCTTAAAAAGTACTTTGAGCTGCACAGTCAAATTAAAATTCATCAATGGTATCATCTGATTGATAGCCAAACAGTCCTTGGAGATATACAGCGAGAGAGCTATGGTTTTCAAACATTTTTTGCAAACAGAATAGGTGAAATCCAAAGTAATTCAAAGATCCAAGAGTGGAAATGGATTCCAGGTCATCACAACATTGCTGATGTGATTACCAGAGGTGCTAGCCCTCAAAATCTTGAGGACGATTCTAGATGGCAACAAGGTCTGACCTTCCTAAAAACACCTATAGAAGATTGGCCAACTAAATCACCAAAAGAGCTTGGAAATGCTGCTAGAGAGAACATCACCAAGCTTCAGAAAAAGGCCTTTGTTGCTGTGTTGATGAGAGCTCAAGCAAAAGAACTCAAGTTGGAACAGGGAGAACCAACAAACAACCAAATCTCCTCGGAACGGAGAAATCCCATCTCTTTGAAGAATCTTTTGAATTTCAATCGGTTCAGCTCATTTATCAAATTAGTCAAAGCAGTTGCATATACCTGGAGAGTTGCTAACGTGTTCCTCGGGCATAACAAAACTCTAAAGAAACCAAAGTGGGAGGAGATCCATCTTAATGGAGTCATTTCTGTACGAGAGCGAGAAAGTGCCCTGAAAGACATCCTTTTTACGGTCCAGGAAGGAACTTCCTTTCCAACAACAACATTGGACCGACTGGTTGTCTATCGGGATAAAGAGCCTGGACTGTTTCTCTGTGGAGGAAGAGTGCAAATTTTCAGTCAAGACAACATTGCCGTTCCACTAATCCCCTACAGTTCCTGGGTATCAACTCTGTTAGCCCGGGAAGCCCATGAAGTATCTCATGATGGAATAGCTGGAACTCTGTTAAAGATGAGACAAAAAGCTTGGGTTGTAAAGGGAGGAAAAATTGCTAAAAAAAAGTTGTTGATTGCTGTTTGATCTGCAGAAAAGCAAGGGCTCAAAAGTGTCAGCAAGTAATGGGAGACTACCATCAGATAGGACTGAGCCTTCAGCCCCTTTTGAGCACGTCTCAACAGGCCTCTTTGGGCCATATCATGTAAGAGATGAAGTCAAGAAGAGAGTTACACTCAAGGTTTGGGGAATCGTTTTTTGTTGTTTGGCAAGTAGAGCCATTCATACTGAAATTGCTAATACACTATCTACAGAAAGTTTTTTGATGGCCTAAGGTTCACAGCAATCCGGGGCCACCCAAAGAAAGTCTGGTCAGACCCAGGTACAAACTTTGTTGGGGCTAAACCTGTTTTGAAGGATCTCTACGATTACCTTAACACCCAGAATAAAGTAACTCTTGAGGAAGCGCTGCGAGAAATGGAACAGAATGGACATAGACTGTGCTCCCAGCTGACTTGCTGCACAGAAATGGAAGTGCTGAGGCTGCTGTCGGAATCACGAAGAGAGCCCTCAGGAATCTTGCCAAAGGGACCATGCTCAGCTATAGTGAGTTTCACACTACCCTCTACATGGCTGTCAACCTTGCAAACGAGCGACCGATAGCTGCAAGAGAGCAAAGCAGAGAGGGATGTATCCAGTATGTTACTCCCAATAGCCTTCTGCTTGGACGAGCATCCCAGGGTGGGGATTTAAAGAACTTTGATTTTTCCAGCTACCCTTACAAGAGGTTAAGAGAGATGGAAACTGAAGTAACAAAGTTCTGGAAGAACTGGAGGCAACTTGCTGGACCAAATTTGTTTGTAAGACAAAAGTGGCACACAGAAAAAAGAAATGTCTCTGTCTGCGACATCGTCTGGGTGTGTGATCAGAATGCTATCAGAGGCCAATTCATTATGGGAAAAGTTGTGGCTACGAACCCTGATTGCAAAGGAGTTGTGAGAGATGTGGAAATTAAAGTTGTCCCCCCAGTTGCAGTGTTTCAATGGCGAAAGGATCAAGAGAACCAAAACAACGTCCAAGACATGCACAAATGGAGGAGGTACCAAATTTTACTATTCTCCGAAGGGACATCAGAAGACTTATTGTTCTACTACCCAAAGAAGAGCAAGGACAAACCTGATGAATGTGGGAAAAGGTCTATGTGAATATTGACTATGAAATTTGCGACCTTCCCTATGATGTCACGTGGGAATGTCGAGTGGGAGGTGTTTTGTTAAAATATATATATATATATATATATATATATATATATATATATATATATATATATATATATATATATATATATATATATATATATATAATCACATGAAGCTTGTCTTCTTCTGCAAAACCTTGGCCCATGTGAAGCACTTTTTGCTTATGTGGCAAGCCTGTGTGGAGCTGGCAGAGTCTTGATTCAAGCAGTAGGAAGGCAGCCGGTAAGAGAGAAACTTAAGAAACTTTATTGCTGGAGTTGTTTTCTGGTTGGCTGTAGCTTAGCCACCGCCTACTAGCATGGTGATGTGGCATGGTCATATTTGTTTGACATCAATAGTTTGCACTGCATAGCACTGTGTTTAAGACTTTGTTAGCAACATTTGATAGACTCTGTCATCTGCTTTTGTAAATTTTAGATGGATTGCGCTAAAAGGTTGAAATAAATGATTAATTTAAAAACCAATAAACATGTTTAAGATATTTGCACTGCATAAATTATTAAAACATTTAAATGGTTAAAATAAAAACAATTATTTTGAAGTTAATTGTGAAATGTACTATTTTGTTGGTTCTCAGTGCAATTTTAATTTAGTAAAATGTATAGTATGGGTTTGTCGTAACCATTTGCATTTACAAGTTTCTTGTTTGAATTGTTTTCAAGGTTTTTACCTGCACGAGACCAACCACAATCCTAAACCTTCTAAAAAAAACCTACAAAATAAAATGAAGACGATAAGGAAAAATTGCGTGGTCCTTGAGTAAAACCCAGTCGTATAACACTGCAAAGACTCTGCCTTCCCTTTCAAGCGGGTATTCTACACAATTTAAGGCAAGACTTGACATTTGTTTTATAAAATAAAAACAAAACGTAAATTAAAGCTCTTAAAAAAAGCAGGCATCTGACACTGGATCCTCTAATGCAGGGGTCCTCAAGAATATTTGTTCAAGGACCAGATTTTTTTCCAGCAGACACTGTGATGCTCTTCTAAAATACTTAAAATTTCTAAAATACAGTATCACTGCTGCACATCAAATAATCAAAAAGAAATGTTGAAAGAGCTGTGCTGGTGAAGCTTCTCAGTCATCCAGGTCATGGCAATCCAAAGGGGTTCACACAAAGGCAACTGAACTTCTTTGGTTACTTGAAGACGTTTTGCTTCTCATCTGAGGAGCTTCACGCTTATGAACTGTAGCTGTCTGTTGTTGCTTTCTATCCACACCCCTCCTTCCTTTCCCTGATGAGTCGTTTGCCTCCATTGTGTGGGGGTGACTGTATTGATTAGATGCAGAAGGGTGTGACCTAGACTGAAACTGTTTGGGGATTAGGTTCAGAGATGCATTTTATGGACTAGAGAGGTGAAACCTGAGTCCTCCTCCTCTATTTAATGCAGGCCATATATGCCTTATTTTACTCCTCTCTCCACCCATCCATCTTCTCTGTCCAGAATGTGGACTTTGTCATCTTCAACAATGTGTCCCTTGTCCTTCGGGTGTAGGTAGACTGCAGAGTGTTGACCTGCAGAGGTGGCTCTCCTGTGTTGTGTTGTTTGGTTTGCCCTATGCAGCAGTCTGGACAGTCCTCGCTGCACTGGACTGCATAAACGCCACCGCTAAGCTTCTGTTGGGTAGTCTTGTCCTTTGGATGGACCAACTTCTGTCTGAGAGTGTTGTTGAGTTTAAAGTTCACTGAGATGTTGCGTTTTGAGGGCTGTGAATTTGTAATCATTTTTGATTGCAAAATGCTGATTTCAGTTTGTTTAACCCTTTGATGCATAAAGGTCACTACAGTGGACAGGTACTCAAAATTGTTATTTATTTGTTTTTGCTATTAAGCACAGCTGTTGAAGACTTTATTGCATTTGAGCCCCTCCATTTGGACTTCAGTAAGCCAAGCCAACATATTTCATGCTCAGAATGCACGTTGTCCACTGAGATCGACATGTAATAAAATATTTGTAAATTATAAAATTTTACAAAAAATATTTGTTGAAATTTGTTTCATTCACGCCTAAAGACGAGTGAAAAAAATTGTTTAAAAAATCATGGTTGAAGATTTCATAATTCATGCATCAATGGGTTAATTTGATGTAGAAAAATGGTAGAACACGCATTTTCTCTATTTGTGATTCAGTAATATTTGGGGGCCGGGTTGAAAGGTCTAGCAAACCAGATGTGGCCTGTGAGCCACCATTTACAGCTCACTGGTATAGAGAGTTGTGAGAATCATGTTCAGCATCAGTAGGGTCTGAGCTTCATCATGGGTGGATAGCATGTGTGTACAATCTGATTTCTAGCAGCAAGACAGAAATAAAGGCAAACACACACACACACACACACACACACACACACACACACACACACACACACACACGAGTGACTTGTGGTCACTCTTTCCAGTGTAGTTTTAGTTGTGTTTGAATCACATAAAAAGGTTATGTTGGTCTTGTTGCCAAGGCTCTGACGTTTCTTTAGAGTACAGCTTGACAACTGAGCTTGGTCAAAAGAGAAGAACCAACGGGAGGTCTGAGGATTCTGTTCTCCATCACTTAAGATACAGCTTTGAATTACATCCTGAGATAGTTTGCCATCGATCCAACCCTCTAGTTCTGTTTGTGAAAGCTCTTTGGATGACAAGCAAAGATGTCTGTGAGGAAATAAATTATTTGGATTGTTTGTTTCCTGAAACCTGTTGGAAATGTCAAAATGACATCGATATGACACCTCAGTAGTGATAATTAAATGGGTTAATACCGTTTATGAAAAGATTAGGCTGCGCAGTGGTTAGAGCTGTTGCCTTGCAGCAAGAAGGTCCTGGGTTCGCTTCCCGGCCTGGGATCTTTCTGCATGGAGTTTGCATGTTCTCCCTGTGTGGGTTCTCTCCGGGTACTCCGGCTTCCTCCCACAGTCCAAAAACATGACTGTTAGGTTGATTGATCTGTCTAAATTGTCCTTAGGTGTGAGTGTGTGTGTTTGTCCTGTGTCTCTCTGTGTTGCCCTGTGATGGACTGGCTCTCTGTCCAGGGTGTACCTCGCCTGATTGCCCATTGACCTCTGGAGATAGGCACCAGGGGAAAAAGGGGAGTCGAAGGCCAGTCCAAAGTCAAAGTTATCTGAAATCCTAATTATCAAGAGTAAACCACTAAATCACAGAAATATCAAGCAACCCACACACAAGCACACGAGGAGAAGAGAAAAGTCTGAACACTTCCGTGCCCACACTTCCCTGTAACTTCTCCATGACTGAGAGCCAGAGAGCAGCTTTTAACAGCTGTCAAGTGATTGTCAATAATTCAACACAGCTGGGCACTGGGAGACGGGTGAGGCAGAGGCCACTGGGGCCATCTTGTGGCCGAAAAGGGGCACTGCATGTAACAGGACATTTTCTGCTGTTTCCTGAAAGCTAAACCAACAACAGCCGTCCCCATCGTGAATCAAAATGGGTGAGTCCATGAATGTTAAGTGACAGTGTGACGACGGGGACACACCGGCCGCTGAAGCACCGGGAGGCGAAGCGCTCACGAAATTCGGCCGCTGCTCGCTGCTCCTCAGTTCAGACCAGATGCTTGTTTCTCCGCTCCGGTCGAGGCGCGCCTCGTAGTTTTTCTTTTAACCACTTGGTGTTCTCCATTTCCTCTCCGCCTTTTCTCTGCTCTTTTCCTCTACACCCCTCTCCCCTTGCTGTTTGTGTGTTTGTACGTGTGTGTGTGAACCTCTGGTGTGAACCAGTTGTTAATAGCCTATGACTTTCTGTCTCTGTCCTATTTGCTCCGGTTGAAAGGCACCCAAAACCACACTCCCTTCACGTGGTCACACACACACAAGTTCGCTTTGTGTATGTGTGTGTTCATATGGTTTTTATTCAGTATCTGTTTACGATCACATTTGATTATCGCAGAATTGTATTTTGAAATGTTTTATTTTGTTAAATTTACCGGCCTGCCTCTTATGTCTAGGTTTGACTTCCTGCCAGAATTGACGCGGTTCACCTGCGGCTCGCAAAAAAAATAGAGCAGATGCCGAAACGATCGCTGCACGGCGCAGGCTGGAGCGCCGGCGCTCACCGGGCATGGGCACATCGGCGGCCCATGTGGTCTATAGATTAGGATAACAAGGGCGCCGAATGAAGGCAGTCCCCGTTTCGTGGCACTTCGGCGGCCGGTGTCCCCCCGGCTTGACGTAGCTCTGTCAGGATTTTCTAATCCTAGAGTTTCACCGTCTATTTTCCATCAGAACCACTGCAGCAGATATGTGTAGGAGACTATTTTCATGTTCAGCCTGCATGTTAAACTCAGAGTGACCAATTATAATCAGAAATAATAATTAAAAAATGGTTTGGTCTGATTTGTATTTATTATGGGTTTCATCAGTTTCAGGGATCATTACGGGGTTTCTACCAGTTTGACAGATCTTTCTTTCTTTATTGACCGTGTGTCAAAGAATATGTTGAATAAATGTTGAAGCAGTAAATATCAATATTTACAGATGCATGTGATGACAGAACACAAAACACCTCATGAGTCTGCTCCGATACTGGTGTGTGTCCACATCTGGTCTCTGACCACCGTGTGGTCTGTGTGGGAGGCAGGAACTTCCTGACCAGGGTGTGAGCCCAGCTCCTGTTGTTGAAGAGTGTGCACTAAGGCAGGGGTCACTGAGGAGTAATAGGATTGCTCGGCCTTACTCCTTCTGATACTCTGGTGGTGACAGTCCTCCTAAATCATCCTCACATCTCTGAGCAAGATGGAGGACCAGGCGTCGCCTCTGCCCGCCCTCCCTCCTGACTGCAGCCAGAGCTCTGGGGCAGATTTTCCTCCAGCAGGATTGGAATAATATCCACTCTGCATCCTGTATTTATCCACTGAGAAATAATGTTCTGTGGTTTACTGTGGCTATGCCACATGTATATCAGACCTTCAACTTTTGCTGAACCTGTCATCTTAATGTTCTTAAAATGGAAGGAAGACGTGTGTAAGGTCAGAGTGCCACTTAATCTCAGGAGCTGATGTCCATGAAAAGGCAACGTCTGAAAATAAACCGAGGTGTTCCTCAAAAAGCAGCCTGATCGTTGTAAAAATACGATAATTACAGAAAAAACATGATTTAACTGTCCCAAAATTCATGGTTCCATCAGTTACAGTAGGTGGTCCAGGTCCAGAAGCAGCAGAATGCAAGTAGTGCTCGCTGCAGAACCACAAAGGCGGAGCTGCACCAGTCAGCCCCGCCCATCCCTGAGTCAGCCCCGCCCATTCCATCAGTCAGTCCAATTCCTTCCAGTTGTCAGACTTAATAGCATTCTGGAACCAAAGAGGGTGTTATAGCTAGTATCATCTAAAATGCAAGATTGAGGATGGAGTTGAGAGGTTAACTGAACCGTTTTTGTAAAGGTTCCTTATAATAAAAAAATCTAACTTTTGGAACTTTTTACCATGTTATACTGTCATTTCCTCATGAGAAACACGCCAAAGCCATTTTTGGCCTCATTCACACATTTTCCTCCCATCTCAGCTTCATTTTGGTCCTCTCCTCCAAAGCGGGTCTGCTCTTGGTTCTAAAATCTGGATATTCTGTGAATTGTCTGACAAATTATCTCTGAAAACGACTTCTACTGAGACACCGCCGAAAAATCATACATCCCATCTACAAAAACACACTGGATGGCACAATTACATGTGACGCCCCTACCTTGTTATCAGATGTAGTGGTGAAGTGGTTGTGCAGTCAGCTTGGCATGTAATTTTGCGCAGGTTCGCCTCCCGGTAACGGCACCAACTTTTTTCTTCTTTTCTAGCTACACTTGCCAGTACTATGTTTTTAACCATTTATTGGTATACCGTTAAAAATATAATGTCTAATGTGTTTGCTTTTCTATTTATTTATTTAGCCAGTGTGAGTCCATTTGTGAGCAGAGTTTCAACTAAAATGCTGTTTAGGAAAGACCAAATTCAAATAACTTTTAGAGACATAAATCTTTTGCAGAAAATAAACATTACAACTAAATTATAAACAAAGTAAATGTTTCAGCTGGCTAAATAGATAGCTGCCGACCCCACCGAGAGTCGCAGTGAACTTTGCTTCAGTCGCCATGTTTATGACAAACTCAGCGTTGTGGTGTGTGACGTACGCTACTCAGTGCTGATTGGCTCGGTTAGAATTCTCAGGGGGCGTGGTTATTTGAATAGGAGAGTTCCCAGACCATTTCTCTGTGCAGAATTAAACAGAAGACGAGTCTGGCAGGCCAGGCTATCAAAGTATGGAAACCCCAGGAAAACCATCGCAGGAGCAGCCAAGTTGCCACCCCCACCCCCCAAGAGGTGCAAAGGATCACGCCAGGGGGCAACCAGAAGCCATTGCCCCTCGATAGACACACTTTGGTCTTCATTGAAGAAGAGGAGACATTCTTCCACATGTGAACCGTTGGGTTTGTATGTGAACTTTGTAGTTTGTATTTACTCAGGTAACTTTGTCTGATATGCAAACGTGTTTGTCTGAAGAACAAGTCTGTATGGAGCCAGATACAGTTCCACTTATCTGAATGACACCAGAGGAGTCACCTCACAACAGGAAGAAGTGAGATGAAACAAAAACTCTAAACAGAAGTCAGATTTACTTCTGTCCCTGCAGATCTGTCCAGAGGAGGGACGTGGACGAGAGATGGTCCTGAGACTGAGTGCAGCAGGGGGACGTCCTGTGAGTGGAACAGATCAGCCCTTTGGACAGCGATGACGCTTTGATTAAACTGGTGGTTTTATCTCCACCGATTTCAAAGCTGCTTTCAAACTATCAATTAGACAGAATTAGAGAGCTATCGCGTGACAGCAATTAGCTCAACAATGCTACATTTATCTCATCAGTGGAAGATAATTCGTGAGTCTGAAAATGCACATGAACTCTCAGCTGTTCCTCATTGTTCGTCCAGGCCTCACACACTCGTGTGTGAGAGATGAGCCGCTTTTAGTTTCATCCTCCAGGATATGATGGAATTCCTAATTTGGAAAAATGTTGGTGCAATCTGTAGCCCCAAGTTCCTCCTTGTTCCCATCACCATGACAACCAGAAGCAGAAAAGCCCTGTATGGAATCTCACCAACAGACCCGAGCAGATCAAACTCGTATTTGTTTTGGTTCAACTGATTGGTCCAACCAGCTGTTTTGTCTCTGGAGAATGGATGAAATATGTGGAATCATAAGAAATTGTTTTCAAAATGTGACCGTAAGGTATCTGATCACAGAATAATCCTGTTAAGATGGAGACACCACTCCAGAGAGGAGGTAACCAGAGGGCAGTGAGATGAAAGCTGCTTGTTCTTTATCAGGAGAAACCAACACTCCCGTCAATCCGTCTAGATCTTTGTCAGCCTCTTCCTGCGGAGGTGGTGCTCAGACTGCAGCCTCGCAACAAACAGGAACAGGAAATCTAAGCGTTAGCAGAATTTAGCAGTTGCTATTTCATTACCTCGTCAACAAATGAGGGCATTAATTGTTTTTCTCTTTCAGCGGTTCAAAAACAAAACAAAATTAAAAACGTCCAGGACCAGAATAGATGGAGCACCGGAGAACCGAGAACACAAATGAAACACAAACGGATTGATGAACATTGTTCTGTTTTTGACCCGGTTTCAGATGGAAGGCCTCAGGCCCAGCAACAGAACCCAGAGAAGGTTGAGGTGGACCCAGCGACTGCGAAGAGCAAAACAGTTGAAACCATCGCCCCTCCAGCTGACGGAGGATATTTAGTTTGTTCCATCATGCCCAACATAACCCTACTCGCAGTATACATCACACCACCCCACGACGTCAGAGGTGTACCATTACTCTTCTTGGCACCTTGAGTTACCATGGTGATGTACTTCTCTCCAAAACCGCCACAATAAAAGACCAAAGGACCACCACCAAGGACCCACTGGATCCTCCATGACTAGTGTGTGTTTGACAGCGTTATGTGTGAATCTAAGAACTTTGTTTGAACTGCTCACAACACATTTAGAAGCAGCAGTTTGATACCTCGCACCATTCTCATGAGTTATATGAACATTTTAAGGTCTTCCTGGAAAAGTTGAGCAGGGTCATATCGTTGTTAGGCACTCCCCACCTTTTGGGTCTATTTTGAATCAGACCTTAACTCCTGGAGAGACGAGTCCCGCTGTAAAAGCAGAGAAATCTCTAGTGGTCCCAGTAGAACCAGAGCAGGTAGTCCTCTCACAGTGGGAATAGACCAGTGCTCAGAATGTGCATTATCATCATTTTTTTTATTGTGAGAAATATGCCTTTACGTTGTTCACCACTCGAGGATGAGGAGAATACATAAATAAAACATTCTTACAAAATGTTGCAATAGATCACAAATCAAAACCATTAGTTTTAGTTTTTTTTTACACTGGATTTGTTTTATACATTAATCATATTTACAGTTTGCCCTTCTTTTTTACATTGCTGAGGAAC
Source organism: Nothobranchius furzeri (assembly GCF_043380555.1). Taxonomy (NCBI): domain Eukaryota; kingdom Metazoa; phylum Chordata; class Actinopteri; order Cyprinodontiformes; family Nothobranchiidae; genus Nothobranchius; species Nothobranchius furzeri. The sequence continues at coordinate 25,098,861 of NC_091749.1, forward strand.
AAAAGTGTACCAGTTAGTACAAACATTTCCTTTGACTGAAAACAGAGGTATCAAAGCTCTCCTCATTCCTCCTGAGGACACGCTGGCTTCTACTCTAGTGCATTTAGTCATTAAGGCTATGTGGGGTCCACCTGATGGACACGTCGGTCTCATGGACAGGCTGGCCATCGGTGAGGGAGCTCTGATTGTCCCTGGGAGAAAGGGGCTTGTCTAAGCCTCGTCTTCGCCCTACATTAAAGCTGTTTCTCTGAATTATAATCTGACAACTTATTTGTTCCTTCAGTCGATTACAAAAGCAGACGGGAAATGTCACAGAGCATCACGTTTTCTCCATACGGCGGTGACCCGCTGGGAAATCAGACGTGCGGCGGCAGGGAGACGCAGGAGGGGAGAGGAGTTTGTTTATAGGTGCAGCGCTCCCTGGTGGTCAGAACACACCTGAAGGAATGGGAGGGGAATTTCACCAAACCCATCATCCATCAGGCCACGTAAGCTGCTAACAGGACCAGGTACCACCTGGATCCAGAGTCCACGAGCAGGGACTTCAATGAGACGGGAGGGGAGGGAGGCTACCTGTCCAGCAGGCACCTGTGCTGCCCTGAACATGGGCTGGGTGGGTCCAAAATAACAGGACAGGTCCTTCCAGAGACACATGAGAAGAGCCACCAGCTGGTTCTTTACTCCAACACATCGTCGCTCTTTGAATAAACGACGACTACAAACACAAAACAAAGCAGAAAAGTAAAATCCTCTCGACTCAAACCAATTAAAAACAAACCAATCACTGCTTTGGGACCAAAGTGCTGAAAAACACAGAGTGAATAAAGTGAAATGATCAGACTCAAATGTGGTCATTAAAAAGCTGATAAATCAACAGATTCGTCCTCAGCAGTGCGTGCACCGACTCTGTAAGCAGAGCTGTGAGAGGTTCAGACATTAGTATGCCACCTGCAGAGCTACATGCAATTAAAACATGGAGGAAAGCCCCTCGTCTGCGCTCTGATGAAGGATGAGGGCTGCAGAAAAGCTCACCGACGGGCAGATAACGTGGGGATCAAGCTAATATCCATCCATGGTTCTACAACACACTAAAAGGATATGAATTGAGCCATTTGACACGGAGAGATAGCGCCGCTCAATCCTTTCATTACTGCACAGTCTGAAAAAATCTGAAGTTTCACTCCAAAATGAAGACAACATGATTTAAATACATGAAAACCTCATCATGGGCTGTGACTGATGGCATGAAGCCATCACAGAGGATTACCTCACCCATCAGCGGCCAAATCCATTCTGCTGACAAACTACAGGCTAATTCAGAGGATGTAATCACGCTTCATATTGGAGGGAAACTGTGCAGATAAAGAAATGTTGCCACGACAACAGCATTTCCCTTCAGTGGTTGCAGTCTTCAATTAGCAGCTAATGAATGTGATTAGCGGTGAGGACTTTCCGGTGCCGCGTGGAATTCTCTGACATTCAGACGCGTTTCTGAGCGGCAGTGGGAGTCAGCTGTGTCTGTGCATCTGGCTGAAGTCACACGGAAAAACCTCCTGATGGTGTGAATGAGCAGCCCCTTATGTGGGCGGAGCTTCATCCAAAAGGGGGGAGGGTGGCCGGTCGCATTTTCACTGAGATGGTGTCTAAAAATAAGGAGGTTTAAACATTTCTTTGTGGAATCAGGCAGTTATGTGAGTCATGACTGAGTCCCAGGATAATAAAACCCTAAAATGACCGCCTCTATTAACTAAAATCAGTGGTTTTTCACTTTAAAATTAAACTTTTCCCTTTATTGTTGCATGGAGGAGGTTTGGAGAATTAGCCAGGCCCTTCCGAAGAGGATCCCAGCGGTGTGGCGGTTGCATGTCACTTTGTAGAGTCTGGGGGGGGGGGGGTTCACTTGGCAGGAACACACTCCACTCAGGGAATTGTAGCAGGTCCGTGGCGATGACTAAGAGGAGGAGAAGGTCAGCACAGTGCCTCAGCAGAAGAAGATCTCCCCATCGATATGAGGAGCCGGGACACACTGGGGATCTGTGTGGAGGAGAGCAGACATCATCACACAGCTAAGGAAACCGCTTCATCAATGCTTTTATTTTGAAAAGTGCGTGTGAGCTGTAAACACAGCTCCCCCTGAAATCTAGGAGAGCTAAATAATTCACTTTCCTGACTCACATATCGCAACAAATCCACGAAGCATCTCAGTGACCTGCATGACTTATGAATCCGATCTGGGGGGGGGGGGAGTCAGAAATCAGAAGAACCAGGAAGTAGCAGCATTCAGGTGTGCTGCTAACTTTGTGTGGCTCACTGATAAACGTCCACACGCTTCACGTCTGTCTCCGTCTCCGTGAGGGATGGATGGTGTTTTTTACACATTAGTCTTAGAATAACAGCCAGGCCCGTATAATCCTGACACGGGTTTTCTTGCTGTAGTCATCTCTCCTCCTGGTCCAGAGCGCTGACAGATTGCCCACTCATCCTCTGATGGATGAAACCAGTCCCAGCAGACACACTTCTTGGATCTATGCAGGAGTTTATTTGTAGACTTTGACCTGTCTGAAGGTTCGGATGTGAGTTAATCAAATCAGGAACACAGCTGCTGGATTCACGACTGAACTAGAGAGCGGGAGCAGAAACCTACAGACACTAACAGGCCACAGCTGCACCCAAAGTCAGTTTTAACTGATTACACTTTCAGTTCACACTGATGGTGCGACGATTCAGCGACTGCAGACGACAGCCACATATGTACACAACTACAAGTGAACACTGAAGGGAAAGTTTCAGCCATTCCCAGGTGTGTGTGATGAGCTAGGAACGGGTCTGAGTGCAGAAAAAAGTGTGTTGGTTCAAAACAACGATTACAGGGTATCTGCAGGTTTAAGGGAGCCAAATTTAAGACTTTTTAAGACCTTTTTTAAGGCCACTTTGACCAAATTTAAGCAATTTTTTAAAATTAAATTTCAGCTATAATTTCCAGCTATTGCCTGGATCCGATGCTAACCACGTCGTGAACGTGGGATTAGCCATCCAGTTACCATTAATGTTGCACATCCCCATGGCGCAAACTCCCACTAGCATGCTCATCTAAAAATAGCCCCCGTCACAACCGACCGAATGTGTACGGTTCCGCTTACGCCAATATCATACACAAAAAATGCTGACCACTAACTAGAAATTCACGAGAATTTTATAGAAATAAAAGAATCTTGTTTATTGGGTCTTTGGTAATTTAAGACCTTTGGAAACTACTTAAGGTTTATTTGTCATTTTTAATGATTTTTAAGGCCTTAAATTTGGAAAAGCAAATTTAAGACTTTTTAAGACTTTTTAAGGACCTGCGGATACCCTGGATTACCAGCTGATGTTACGTTCTAAACCCTTACTGTCCTCCTGGACGTGACTCCTGGATGCTTTTAGCTGCTGCTGAGAATGTTCACATGCAACTGGGCTGCCAACTTACGGGGCAGAGCTAGCTCCACAGGTTGAGCGGGTTGTTCAGTAATCGGAAGGTTGCAGGTCCGATCCCAGCTCCGGACAGAGAATTCTGCTGTCGTGTCCTTGGGCAAGACACTTAACCAACCTTGCCTGCTGGTGGTGGTCGGAGGGACTGGTGGCGCCAGTGCTCGGCAGCCTCGCCTCTGTCAGTGCGCCCGAGGGCAGCTGTGGCTCAATTGTAGCTCATCCCCACCATTGTATGAATGTGTGTGTGAATGGATGAATGATACACTGTAGTGTAAAGCGCTTTGGAGTCCTTACTCTGAAAGGCGCTGTACCATTGCAGGTCATTTATCATTTAACTAGATTCATTTGAGGAGACGTGTGAAAGGAGGACGGTGGAGAAGATGAGCTCCATCTCGCAAAGCCCCTCACACCCACCGCGTTCCACTGTGGAGACCATGGACAGCTCCTTCAGAGGCAGACTGAGACATTCCAGATGTAAATCAGAATGCTACCGTAGGTCTTTCATCCCCTCAGCAGTAAAAGTGGACAACTCCTCAGTTTAACTAATACTGGCATTATCCTGGTACACAATAACATCAATGTAATATTCAGTATTTGTTCAATACTTGTGCAATTCCTGATGTACACCAGTATGTCTGTGTGTCTCTTATGCTGCATAGTTCTGGAGACCCAACTTTTCTTTGTATTCGTTGTTTTTAGTGGTTGACGGTTACAATAACAGCTTACTGCCTTTGTGTGTTTACCTGTAAACACATTAAAATGGTGAAAAATAAACTGTTGAAAGTTTTAAGAGAATTTTATTTGGGCTTAAAGCTGCCTCTACTCTGAGTTATTGAAACTAGCATAGGGAAGCTTGGATGTAGAGAAAATATCACGACCAGAATGATTCTGGTCATTCTGGAAAGCTGATTAACGCATCAGATCGTTTATTATGGTCTGTGTCCACATTATTCGGACACAGACCAAAGCTGGATCTTTTAAAAGATGAACTTTAGAATCACCATGTTGGGGTCCTGCCCTCATGAGAAAATTACTACGCAGTATTTTCTCCAAAAGACTGCCATCTACGCCCTGAAGCGTAAATAAATAAGGCATATTGAGATCAGCGTCAGCAGGGACCTCATCTCCCATGATCCTCTGCAGCCGGCAGCAGCTTAATGACGTCATCAAGCAACGCCAACCCTGGCCGGCCCCCCCAGAGTCCGGCCGCTGGAGGATCTATAAAGCTGAAGCGCAGAGCGGAAATCGCTCTCTTTTGTCCAGGGTTTTCATCTGGTTTGGAGAGACGCTGCCTTTGCTTCTACCGATGCGTTGGCACGAGGCCTGACTGCTGGAAGCAACGGAAAACGCCATCTGGTCCGTTTGAACACCGAGGGACGCTTCGGGTTCGCTGACAAGATTTTCTTTTTCCCTCTCTCTTTCTCTCCCGATTTCTCTTATAGTCCAGAACAAGCGGTCGACCGCGTGACCGCTTTAAAATAAGAGACGGTTTCTCTCTTTCCGTACCAAAACGCCATCGGACATCTCAAAGTAAGATCCGTTTTTTTATTGTTAATATCTGAGTTTGTTCATGCTGTGGCCAGGCTGACAGACTGTTTTAGATATTCCACTTGCCTTTGATTGATCTGTTGTTTATTTTCTTGAGCTTTGTGAAGCGATTTGAGGGGTTTTTGATTAAGTTACTGTGAAAGCTTGCCCACATCGCAGTTTGACGTTTGGAAAGACAAGCTGAACACACACACACACACCCACACGCGCGGTTCGGTTCTTTGTTCAGCCAAACAAAAGATCCGCCATTTTGTTTTCAAAAACTCCCTCCATTTTGGTAATCAACCTATCACTACCTGGTTACGTCATGTTACCCCACCTATCGGATTAGATTATCACGTCACATTATCATTTCATTGTTTCATTGCTTGTTATTCGTTTGATTAAAATAAGTTGGTTGATACTGATTGGCTAATACTTTGAAGGAGCTAAGGTGATCATATTAGTCATTAATGTTATTGCCAATTAAGTTTTGTCTCAAGTAAATTTGTCTGTGCTGGATAAAATACGACTACTGCTCGTTAAAGGAATTTTACGAACTTTAGACAGATTGATAGAGGGTCAGATTCGTTTTTCCCCTATTAAAGGGGGTGGTGCCCCAAGGCATATCCACGGATATCCTAATTACGTAATAAATCTGTAAATATTTCCATATTTACGAATTTTATTGATGAATCCAAAGAGTAAGTAAAGCTTACAAATTATTTGTTGGCTAATAATCACAACAACCAACAGAAAAAAGTATTTCTGGAATCATTGGGAAACCCCAGTATTTCTAAATTAGTAGCCCCACTAATTGGTCTACCCAGCATGCACTGCTGCATGAAACAATACAGTCTAACCAGAATCCAGACCTCCATCATACATCCTTCTCTTTTGTCTCTTCCTCTTTGCAGAAGTCAAAATGAAATGTCGTGCTTCTGACGTGAAGTCTCCTTCACAATAAAACACACTCCGGCTCTCGGACTCACTAGTACATTTAATAATTCATGTGGATCCATCCGTACCTGCTGTCTGGGGGGTCCCCCCTTTGCTCTTTTTCTTCTTCTTCCCATCTTTGCTCTTGTTCTTTCCCAGCTGCAGGAAGCTCTTGGAGATCTGATTGTTGGCCTCGCCACCCTTCAGGCTGGAGGAGGTGGAGGCGAAGGGATTCAGGCCCTTCCCTTTGGTTTTGGAGCGCTGGGGTTGTAACCTGGACAAGGAGGAGGAGGAGGAGGAGGAGAGCTCCAGTGGGTCCAGCTCCAGGGACTGGGAGCTGCCGGGGAACAGAGACTCATCGGATGTTGTGGAGGGAGTTCTCTGGAAGCACAGGAAGGAGGTTAGGCGCATGAGCAGCTGTGAGTGAATGGTCATGAGGCCAGCTGATTCTCATGCTCTGATGTTAATTAACTATAATGCCTGATTCCAGAACAGCTCTGGCTCAGAAAATCAAATCAAAAGGTTTTACTTTGGTTATCTGTGTGGGCCGCCCTGGAGCTGCTCCTTCAGCTCACCTCACTCAGACCAACCTCCTCCATCTTGTCAATCTGCCGCCTCACTGAGTCCTTGTCCCTCTCCAGCTTCCTCTGAGCATCTCTCAGTCTCTCCAGGTCTTTCTGGTACTCCTCCTTTTTGCTGTGCAGCTCCTGCTGCTCCTCCTCCAGCTCCTGCTGCAGCTTCTGCATCTGCTCCTCCTGCATTGGTAGGGAGGGAGACATGCACAGTTTTACTGTAACGCTGCTGGAGAGATTTCTGGCCTTCCACAAAGCAGCAGCAGCAGAACTGTGAGACTACAGAAACACCAGACAGCTGTGACCTGCTCAAGGTCAGAATAAAGAGTGTCTGACGATTCACAGGAAAAAGCATCAAGACTAGTCTCAGGAGTTGAACTGTTCTGTTCCATAAAATGAGCCTGAATGGCACTTTTAATGGCAGAAAAAAAGAAAAACCGTAGGCTCTACTGGTGCTGAGGTAATACTTTAGAGTCCTCTGATTTGCCTGTTAGAGCGGACGTGTGCTTATGAAATGTTCACTTCACTTCCTGTTTCCTTTAAAGGAAGAAGAATTTAAAAGGTTGGACATCAGTTACAGGAAGCTTCACATATGCAAATACGAAGGATTTTCTTGTGAATTTAGATAAAACACATGTTGAATTAACAGTGGAACAAATCAGCTGTGATCCAGGATGGAAAGAGGTCTGACAGTGAGTCACATCTACTGATAATAGCTCTACGTCGGGACTGTTCTGGTCTGTTTATTCCGATATGACCCCCCCCCCCCCCCCAAAAAAAAACAACTGCAGATTTATTTAGTTAAACTCCACGCCAACATGAACTATGGGACATTCAGTTTTTTTAAAGTAATATTTTATATTCCCAATAAATATCAGGTTCCTTCTGTTAAATATGTGAATTTTCACATGTGAAAGTTACCAAACAACAAATGTCAGGTTTTAATCTGTGAGACTTAATGCTGAAAACAGGATTACATGTTTAATATTAACACAAGAATATAATATTGGATAAACAGAAAATCTACATGGAAGCTGAAGCCTTCTAATTAACCCGTTCAACAAAGATGCAGCTGAGTGGATGAGATAAAAGACAAATAGTGATTTTAACTTCCTGAATAGAAAAATAATAACATAAACCACTAGTTTAGGAAGCAAAACAACTGGGTTTTCACATGGTGGGAGTAACATATTCTGACTGTTCTGCTAAACCCTGGTAAATCCACTCTGTAGAAGCTGCTGCCCCTCTGCATTATGGGTGATGTAGTTCTGAAACAAGAACCATTAGGTTGGACTTATGCAGCCAGAACTCTAAGAAACAAAATGTTCATGGAATAAACCAAAGTGCAAACAAAAACACTTCCTGGTCATAAAATTTGATTATGGTGACAAAGTAGATTTATTTCATTATTTCCATTCAAAAAGTGAAACGTGTATATTATATTCATTCATTACACACAGAGTGATGTATTTCAAATGTTTATTTCTGTAATTTTGATGATTTAATCTGACAGATAATGAAAATCCTTAATTCAGTATCAGAATATTAGAATATTGTGAAAAGGTTCAACATTGAACACCCCTGGTGCAACACTCTAATTGGCTAATTAACTAACAACACCTGCAAAAGCCTTTAAATCAGGGACGTCAAACCTTTCAAGTTGAGGGCCTAAATCATGAAGTTAAAACGGGCCACAAAAACTTTTTTTTTAAGAATGCAAACATTATTTTATATTTTTCATTTGCTCAAAAAAGGCCTAAAATTTGTAAAATTTGAAAATAAAATATTCAAATATATGAATTTATATCAACAGCCTCCAGGAGATACTTGGTTCTCTAATTCTAAAAACGCTAGTGACGGCCGCAAATGGCCCCTGGGCCGCACTTTGGACAAACTTGCTTTAAATGGTCTCTCAGTCTAGTTCTGTGGGCTACACAATCATGGGGAAGACTGCTGACAAGACAGTTGTCCAAAAGATGACAACTGACACACTTGCACCAGGAGGACAAAATACAAAAGGTCATTGCTAAAGAGGCTGGCTGTTCACAGAGCTCTGTGTCCAAGCACATTATTAGAGATGAAGGAAAGGACAAGACGTTGTAGGAAAAGTGTACAAGCAATAGAGATGACCTCACCCTGTAGAGGATTGTGAAACAAAACCCATTCAAGAATGTGGGGCAGATTCACAAAGAGTGGACTGCAGCTAGAGTCAGTGCTTCAACAACCACCACACACAGACATATGTAAGAGATGTGTTTCAGCTGTCCCATTCCTTGTGTCAAGCCACTCCTGAACAAGAGACAGTGTCAGAAGTGTCTCACCTGAGCTAAAGACAAACAGGACTGGACTGCCGCTGAGTCGTCCACAGTTATGTTCTCTGATGAAAGTAAATTTTGCATTACAGAGTCTGGAGGAAGAGAGGAGAGGCACAGAATCCACGTTGCTTGAGGTCCAGTCTAAAGTTTCCACAGCCAGTGATGGTTTGGGGTGCCATGTCATCTTCTAGTGTTGGTCCATTGTGTTTTCTGAGGTCAAAGGTCAACACAACCATCTACCAGGAAGAGTACCTCATACTTCCTGCTGCTGACCAACTTTATGGTGGAGATGCAGATTTCATTTCCAACAGGACTTGGCACCTGCATACAGTGTCAAAGCTACCTCCTGGTTTAAGGACCATGGTATCCCTGTTGTTGATTGGCCAGAGAACTCACCTGACCTTAACCACATAGACAATCTATGGGGTGTTGATAAGATGCAATATGCCAGACCAACAATTCAGAAGAGCAACATGGGCTCTCATAACACCTGAGCAGTACCACAGACTGATGGACTCCCTACCACATTGCATTACTGCAGTAACCCAGGCCAAAGGAGCTCCAACTAAATACTGAGTGCTGTACACGCTCATACTTTTCATGTTCACACCTTTTAGTTGACCAACATTTATGAAATTCCTTTTTTTTGCATTGGTCTTAATTGATTTCTAATATTGTGAGATGCTGAATTTGGGATTTTCATTAGTTGTGAGTTACAATCATCAACACTAAAAGAAATAAACGTTAGAAATATATCTGTCTGTGTGTAATGAATGAATCTAAGGCTATGCTCACACTGCATGCAAAAGCGCATCAAATCCGATTCTTTTCCCTGATTTTTTTTACGAAAATGCACAGATCCGATCCATGTCACTTTCATATGTGGTGCCGATTCCTATACACATCTGATGTTTTTGGCAGCGACTGCTGTCTGAACGGTATTTAAATCAGTGTCCTGCGTCACTGAGTCAGCGGAGGTGAGCGTCGTGTGTGGATGTTCCTGAGGAGAAGCGCTGACAGAAGGATTCAGATGTGTGTCTGGACATCTTGTTGTAAGTTTAGAATTAAAAATACAGGAGAGCATGGGAACAGGAATGGAAGGTGCTGCAGGAGCGAAGCGTCTCACCGGCCTCAGCCTCTGAAGGGAGGAAGAGGGTCCCCGTGACTTTTTTAATGGAATTACTGGAATAAATCCACTTTGTCATGATTTTCTAATTTTATGACCAGCACCTGTAAATATGAGCATGCACCCGTCCTCAGCGTTAACACACACCCGTCCTCATGACTCCACTGATAAAGCTTCAGCAGGGGAACCAGTCTAGCGTGTCAGCTCAGAGCCAGAGGAAGACGATGCATGGTTACCTGTAAGTGCACCAGCGCCTCCCTCTGAGAGAGATGCTGCTCCCTGCGCTCCCACTCCCTCTCCCTCCTCCTCCTCTCCTCAGCGTGAGCTGCCTGTTGTCTCTGCAGGGATGTCAGCTCCTGCCGGTGCTTCTCCAGGCTGCGCTGCTTCTCCTGTTCAATCAGTGAGCCAGGACGCGAGGAGGGCCGCAACAAAGACGCACAGGAGGCGGAGCGCTCACTCAGGGCCTGTCGCTGATCCTCTATATAGCTGTCCTGCTGGACCACCACCGCCTGAGATGGACAGAGACACGTCAGACATGACTATATCTATCTGTAGGTCAGACACTTGCATTCGTTCCCACACAAGTAGAGAAGTAGTTCATATTCACAGTGGCAGCAAAAAGCTAAGGCGTGGTGGGGAGGAGGTGTACCTGCAGAGTGCTGAGCAGGAGATGCAGGTTGGAGACGCTGTGGAGAACCTGCTGTTAGAAAGAAGAGAGAACAATGAGAGTCACACCACCTGCTGGGTTCAGAGCCATGCTTTGGTCTGAAGCTCTTGCTGCTGCTGGCTCCACACGCATCACTCAAGGCAGCAGTGACGTATTTACCAGTGAACTTTTGACAGAAACAATAACACAATCACTTTATAAATGTGACATTTTCTTTTTTAAGGCACAGACAACAGAACCAGATCGGCGACCTGCTCTCAGCAGCAAGTGTCTGCCGGCATGTTAAAATGATCTGGGAGCTGCAAGAAATCACTTCTCAGACAGCACGTTTGGATGTGATGCGCTGACATTACACGCACACACACACACACACACACACATACACATACACATACAAGCACAATGAGCAGCTAGTAGCTTCAAATGGCCAAAATTAGGCTTCACTGGTGAAAACCATCTTTCTGGCCAAGCGATCATATGTTTAAATCCTTTTGATCCTTATTCACCGTCACTAAGCACTAATGGATAATTAACAATGGTCCAGTCTGTAGTAGTTTTTTGAGCAAATTCTGAATCAGCCCATTATTGGAGCTGTGCAAGTGTCAGACATCAGTTTGGGCCTCTAAAACCAGAATCTGTGCATCTCCACTGAACAGGAGAGGGTTGAGCTAAACGGGTTTCTGTCTTCAGTCACTAGAACATAAACCATAATGGGGGCCAGGAGAGGCACTGGTGTTAGCTCTGCTAATGCTAACCAGGATAACAGAAAAGTAGCCTTGTTGTCAAGTCTTAACAGCTGCTGTCCAACATGCAGTTCCTGGTAGAGAAAATGAACACATTAGCTATCCAGACCTGACGTGCGTGTTTTGGGTGTGTGGAAGAAAACCCACACATGCATGAGGAGAACATGGCAACTCCACATATGCAGGAGTTGTAACAGCAACCTTTCTGCTGCAAGGCAACAGTTTTCCCAATGGCGCCACCATGAATGTGATCACGTGTTACAACATGTAGTCTAACTACTAAACGATGAGACGTGGACTAAGCCTCTGATCCCCAAACGTTTGTTACCATCTGACACAGAGATCACCTGAACCGGGATCTGTTTGGGTTTACAACAACACGTTTTATAAATCTGCAAATATTAAAAAAACAGACCAGACCAACATGCAGGGATGGAAGCAGGCCTTTCATTAAAATGTGTTGAAATACGATGAGGAACCGGAGTGACTGAACCCCCTTCGTGTTTGAGCACACCCTCCTTAGTGGACACGTCTGGTGTGGTATTAGCAGAGTCCTGTGGACAAACTTCACTCTCTGGTTCTTGTTAGGGTCAGGGTAATGTGCTGTAACTAACTCTGAGCTGCTAAACCACCACGATGCTGACAGCGGTGATGCTGACACAGAGGTTTGACCGTTTCCACGTCAACAGTGGCGCAAAGTGAACTCAGAGCCAGGAAGGTGGAGTTACCTCACTGTTCCTCTTCAGCAGCTGCAGCAGGTTGGCGTTTCCTCCCTGCACACACACACAAGAACACACACTGAGAAGAGCACAAACGGTGCTTTCACGTGTGAAGCATGTAGTCAGGCTGTGTTTAAGGAAAGCTGCACATGCACAGCAGCTGTAGTCATGGAGGTGTGAAGGCACAAGCAGCTTTTGGTTACATCTCTGTTGTGTTTATAGAGCTGATCAGAAGACAATGTAAACTAATGTTTAGATTAACTCTGTGTGGTTCATGTTCATGCTGACACTTTCAACTCTGCCTCGGAAAAACAAACGTTCTGTTTGCTTCAGTTTAGACCGCAGGAGAGCAGAAAACAATGTTCACCTGAACTCAGCAGCTGCATACGGAGCAGGGGACACGAACATACCGTACCAACTTATTTATAAAACACTATTTAAGAATATAAAAGAACCAGAGGCTCAGACACAACAGGCACATTGAAAAAGAACAAACAAGGAATTGCTTCAAACGCATAAAAGGCAAAGAATAAAAATACCACCTTAAAGATGGTCTCAGATTTCAGTATCAGACCAAGAAGCTGAGGCGGGTCTCATGTCTGAAGGCAACAAAGCTCTCCACCTGGCTTAGGACTGGCCCCTAAACCGGTTTTAACCCTCTTGGTGTTTGTGGTAACTGGAAGTGAGTCTCATCCCAGGAAACCTCCCTGAAGGCAACATGTATGTGAGACTCTGTGTTGTTTCTAATCAGCAGAGTTTGTACGTGAAACTCTACCTTCATTCTACAATTACCACCCCGTCTCTTTCTTGGTGTTCGATTGTGACCTCTGACGGGAACCAAGCGAGTCCTTCAGGACTTTAGATGCTGTTCTGGGTTCTGTTGTTCCAGAACAAGGCCTGACGTATTGCTTTCTACCTCGTGTTGTCAGACAGGTCCTACCGAGGCGGCAGTGACCAGGTCTGGGCGTGGCTGGGGGAACTGAACTCAGCTTTACTCATAATGTGGTTAATCTCAGTTAACTCAAGATGGGTCCAGGACAACTACGTTGGCACGTTGGAAAACCAACACCAACTGGGTTAGACATCTTTGATCGTCAATCGATGAAACGGTAATTTCAAAACTTTGTATTTTTGTTTCTTAAATCTGCTGATCTGAAGCATTGACGGGTGACAAACAAAGCCAACGGAAGAAAAGTGTTGAGGAGTAAATATTTGGTTAGTAGAGTAACAGATAGGAATCAGGATGGAACTACGCCAGCAGCACCACAACTCTCCGGATCTCTGTTCATGCCCACCACTGGACAGATATCCAACCGATGGGGTCAGTAGCAACAGGCGCTGGCAGGAAGAGTCAAGAGGATACTTCCCTGGAGGGGGAGCGGCTAAACTAATCTTGATGGTGTCATTAATGTAGGAGGATAACCCCCCCCCCCCCCCCAGTTCTCTGAGTCAAGAAGAAGAAGCCAGCATACAGACCTTCTTTAAAACGCTGTCGGACTCTGTCCTACGCAGTTCTCCTGCCGTGTCCTCGCTCTCATCTCTGTCTCCGCCTGCTGTGGACAGAACCCACAAGGAGGGGACAGAGTCAGACCTCAGGTGCAACAACAGATAGATGTCCTTCTAAATCCAACCTGGAGGTGATTCGTGCTGTGACCACGACATTCATGTTGCTGTGGAAGAGTTCAGAAATGTTCCTCGGTCCAAAACAAAAGCTCTGTATCACGTTAATTAGTCAACTATCTAATTTAGCCTCTTTAATGTGATAAATGGACCTAAGTACATTCAACTCTGACGAGTTAGCAGAGAACGCGGCGTCTTTTGGCGTGTTGTTGCAGCACGCTCCCACAAAGAGGATTTAGCACAATATAGAAAAACAACAAAGATGACACAGAACATCAGATTTTTGCTAAAAGAGCTCAAATCTGACATCAGTGGCTCCAAAACCTTTAGCTTTAGAATCATAAAATTCAAATGCATGAGACCTCAATGATTACAGGCTGTACTAAACAACGCTACAATCCTAAATAATACATTAATGATAGACCATAAATGACTGCACATGTTATATCAGCTGGAATTACTTTCATTTGATCGCTACAGTTTGTTTCAAGGCCCTAAACGTGTTTTCCAGCCCACAGAGGGGCCCTGACCCCGCTGCATCGCCTCGGTCCTGGTCTAGGTCTCTGAGAGCTCCCGGACGTTTCTCTGCTGGAGGTGGGTGTTTCTTAGTCTGACTCTTCAGTCCTTCTCACACACACACACACTCTCACAGTCAGGAACAAGGGAAGGAAAGAGCAGCAGATGTCTATCGATGTCACTGTTGTCCAGTCCGAGTTTGATTATTGATAAAAGGGGAGAGATTCCACAGAGGCACGTTGAGTTGGAGTCTACCCTGTTTTTCATCAGTTTCTGAGTCTGATGATATTAATGTAATCTAAAAACACAATAATAACACTAATAATTAGTTCACATCAGAGGCAGACTGATGTAGAATAAGCTGCGTGATAAAATCTGTTTATAATAGCAATAATCTAGAACTGCTGCCTCAGAGCCGCCCATCCACACAGGAGGAACTCCTCTGGTTTTGTTCTCTCTCTCCTGGGTGATTTCACATTTATTAAAAGTGTTTGTTTGCCTGAATCAGAATGATGCTGAGTCTAATTGTTGTTGTTTACATTTTCTCTCCTGCTTCTCTCTCCTCTAGGATGAAATGAAATGAAATCTCCCATCAGAGGAGAGGCTCAGCTCCACTGCTGTCGGGGTGTGGAGGACGCTCCTCAGCCAGCTGACAGCTCCAGCACAAGGGCATTATGGGATGTGCTGGGTGTGGCGCCTGCTGGTCTGCTCCGTCTAAAGATCAGACTCTTATAAAACAGTTCTGGCCTTTCAGCAGCGCCGGCGCTCATCTGCAGTCCGGTCACCGGCCCGGCGCTCTTATTCTGACACACAGAACGGGTTCAACAATCTCCTCTGATCCAGGACCTGATCAGAGCACACCAGTGGACACACTTACTCTTACTGCTGTGCATCTGGTGACTGTCAAAGCCCCCGAAGGTCTCGGCTCGACGGGGCAGACACACGGGCCCTGAGCCTCCTGCCTCATGGACGCTGGCCATCGCTCCCCCCAGGCTGCCGTTCACCAGCGTCTGTAACGTCTCCACTGCATGCACACACACACACAGACACACACACACGCACGCACAGGTCAGTAAGTGAATTATTCCGGCTAACTGTGTTATAGATCAGCACTCTGAACCCAGCAGCAGCGTCTCCACCTGTTACTAGCTCCTGTTGCTAAGCAACTACTGTCAACTGGTCTGATCCACAGACCTCTGCACTAAAACCTCATAAACACTGGTATCAGCTCACAGGGAAGATGGAAAACTAGGACAGAGCAAGCAGCTTTCACATTCGTCAACAGCTAAAGGAAAAAAACCGCAGGAGAAACTTGACAGGAACAATGCATCAGAAAATAAAACAAAGAAATCCACTTTTGTCACGTTTTCTACATTTACAGACTTCATCATCAAGCTCCGATCAGGAGTCGACAAAAGTTACACCGACACGGGTTACAGGGCCCACACAAACTAACACCGTATTTTCAGACTGAACTAGAAAATGTAAAAACTAATTCCATATTTTTCAAGGTTGTCTAAAATCCCCGGGGCGGAGCTGTCCATAAGTCTGAATCATAAAGGTGTGCTTAACTGTAAAACTGCTTACAGATGCCAAGTTATCTGTTTAACTGTACAAACCCCAAAGGTTATTATGCTCCAGATGTACCTCCCATCCCATCGCTGTCCCGAGTTTCATGAGACATTCTCCCAACACCGATAGTTAGGATGGTTTGCAGTGCCGGCTTAATCGGGGGGAGTTAGAAGTCTACATGTATTTGTTCTGCACAAAAGATGACCCAGATTCTTCCTCACTGGTATTCTGAGCCAACTTCTCTTGCCTGCAGCAGAACTCAGAAATCTGAAGCTCCAGTGAAACCCACAATAACTCGGCTCTAGGAGCTGCTTGTACCGTTTAAAGTGCAAATGTGCTAAACACCATGCTGCTTCTAATGTGGAAGCAACCATGAGCATTCCCCTAAATCTGGCTTATTTACAGCTTCGCTGCACTTTTACTCATTTGCACTGTTCCCTTCACATAAAAGAAGGATCATTTCACAATCAGTGCTTCTGGAAGACCCACATCGGTCTCCTGACCGCTTGTGATTCAGATGGGCTGCTTTTGTCCAGAGATCAGTCTGTTTGTCACGCCACTTCACTTCTCAGCTCATGCTGCTTTCCACTAAAACACAACTGGTGAACTGGGCTGCCTGACTCCTTCTGTTTGAAGGGAAATAGGAAAGTACCGGATTAAAGCTAGCTAACCGCTGGACTGAATTCTTCTTCCTTCAGGTCACAGAGATTTTTAGCGGGTTCTAAAACGGCGAACGGTTGCTGAGGTTTGTGCGTCTGAAATCCTTCTTAATTTAGAGAAGTAAAAGTGAGAGAAATGTGAGAACTAGTGGCCAGATTGTAAATAAAAGGATGTGCTTTTATAGAACAGACATAACTGAGACACCTGGCGACTAATCTGAGATTAAATGTATAAAACGCACCACCTAAGTGTACTGTATATCGCTCTAGAGAGATTACTACTACACGAGAGTATTTTCCTGCACCTCTGTCTCTAACTAGTTACCAACAGCTGCAGCTCAGTCAAACACTAGCTTGAGATGAACTCTGAAGTCCTTTTACTGCAGAACTCAAACCAAAGCACACTGCTCCACAGATTAGCTCGAGGTCCAGATTATTTACCATGGTTACTCATGTTTTCCTCCTGTTCAGGTGAAACGAGGAGAGCCATGGGACGCTAGCTTGTTTAAGAGGATCTGTGTTTTCTTATGTAGTTGGATATTTAAAAAGAACACTCAGAAACACAAACTCTGAATCTGAATCAGACCTCTGGCTACGGTAACTCAGCGTCTGATGGCTGGAGCATGCTTTCTGATGGCGGTGTGTGGGGTATCGGGTAATCGGGTTAGGGTCTGAGCAGACACAAACATCATTTCTTATACAACCTGTCAGGGGAACAGCAGGAGCATGTGTGGTGGAACATGCAGCTATTTGTTTGAGCTCATTTCAGTATAACCATCTTCATTTAACAGAAGCTGACACATGCAGCTTTTCCTCGTCGTGCACATGCATTAGGAGGCTCCTTCCTCTGTCTTACCTTCATGCAGAGCGTCCTTCATGATGGACGCCCCCCGGGGCGGCTCCTGGCTGCAGGCTGACCTGAAGAAAGGCTGGACCTGCCGGCAGGCCTCCTCGCCTGGGCTCGAGCCCTCCCACATTTCCTCAAAGAGCCGCACCTTCTCCTCCAACAGAGACATGATCTCTGTGTCCTTCTGCCTCAACATATCTGGGCAGCAGAGAGACAGATTTGATGCTATCTGGAGGAAATGTATCCCTGCTGTCGTCCACTCGGCGACATTCGACATGTGGTTTATTACCTCTCATCTCTTTGGCTTTGGTCTCTAGCTGTCTCTTGTCATCTTCCGTCTCACTGGGAATCCCTTCATCCTCGTCCTTTTCCCTGTTCCAGTAAAATGAACAGGATGAGCTCCAGAGAATGGCATTTACATTTTAAAACACCAACAGCCTGATTAGCCTGACAATGGTAAAAAATGGTAAATGGCCTGTATTTGATATAGCGCCTTCTAGAGTTCTTGAAACCCCCCAAGGCGCTTTACAACACAATCAGTCATTCACCCATTCACACACACATTCACACACTGGTGGTGATGAACTACAATGTAGCCACAGCTGCCCTGGGGCGCACTGACAGAGGCGAGGCTGCCGAGCACTGGCGCCACCGGTCCCTCCGACCACCACCAGCAGGCAACGTGGGTTAAGTGTCTTGCCCAAGGACACAACGACAGCGACAGACTGAGCGGGGCTCGAACCTGCAACCTTCCGATCACGGGGCGAGCACTTAACTCCTGTGCCACCGTCCCACCGACGCCTGATCCGGATACTAAGCAGGCTAAGCTGACCAACAGAAATGCTTCATGATCAACAATAATGGTCAAAACCGTAAAAATAAATAAATAAATCTTTATCTTTCACTCCTAACATCTCCGTTTGTGACATCTCAGACTCATTACCACCAGCTTCTGACATCTTCCAGACTTAAACACCTCTTTTCCCTTCTCTGTAAAATCTTCTAGTTTAACTTCAGATGAAGACAATTACGTGTACCACGGCAGGAGAGAACCCAGGGAGAGGCAAGCAGACTTTGTTGCAATCTCCTAGCTGAGTTTGGTGTGGTGACAGCAGTCAGATGGAGGGATCGAGGTGGAGAAGAAAATCTCTCTCCTTCCCCCGGCTACACTAGCATAATCCTCTGCTTATAGTGAGCTGCCCTTGCAGCCAAGCCAGCATTAGATGGTCTGTGAGTACATCCCATCCCCAGGTACAGGAGCGCTAATCCTCCCGACAGCACACTACTTTGTCACAACTTACTCTATATTACCATCCAAAGACCCGGGCCGGGTCTAGCTCCTGGTTTACAACGCAGGTATAAGCACGGATGAATTCTAACGAGTCAGCCCGGAGTTTCAGGTGAATTACAGGTAGAATAACAAGAAGATTAAGACAATATTTGAGGGAAAAGTTAAATACTTCAGCAACAACGAAGGCTAGCAGCAGTTTGATAGTGGGATTATTGAAAAACCCAAGTCCAGAAGCACTTTCATCAGCACTTAAATAAATCCAACTCACATAGACTGCATGGCGGCCTGGATGAGCTGCATCCAGGTGTTGCGTTCCTCCTTGGAGCTGGCCAGAA
Source organism: Nothobranchius furzeri (assembly GCF_043380555.1). Lineage (NCBI taxonomy): Eukaryota > Metazoa > Chordata > Actinopteri > Cyprinodontiformes > Nothobranchiidae > Nothobranchius > Nothobranchius furzeri. The sequence continues at coordinate 25,117,777 of NC_091749.1, forward strand.
CCTCCATCATCTCTGGCTTCTCGGTGCCTGCCGTGATGAGGAAGAGGCCGCGCTCTTGCCTAGCCACCTCCCTGACAATTAGCTTCTGGAGGGAGAGGACTGTGGAGCGCTGGTCCTGAGGGGAGAGGAGAGGTGAGGATGAAGGGAAAGGTTTGATGGAGCCAGTGTGGGAGGAGAGAAATGAAAAGGGGGACGACACTGGGAGGGTCAGGAGAGAGGATGAGAGGAGCAGGAAGGAGGGTGGGATGCTGCACAAGAAAACAGGAGGGGAGGGAGTAATTACAGATGACGAGACAGCCAAAGAGCGGCAGAGAAAAGTGTTTTTTTTACAGAAGGAGGGATTATACAATCAGTGAGGAGATGGGCAAAAATAAAAATGATGTCGAATAGAGAGAAATGATGAGTGGGACCTTTAAGGCTGCTCGGTCTGTGCCGCCGGTTTTAGCTCCTCAACACCACAAACCGCTGTTTGATACAGTCAGAGTGATCTGTGACCACATCCCAACATTCTCCCTGCAAACCGCACGCCTGAGGTCTAATAAACAGGTTAAGGCTCTTCTGTCTCTGCTCCTAGTGCCAATGCACTGTAAACAAGAGACCAAAGCTCAAACCTTCAAACTGAATCAGCTGGATGATCTTATTACGTTGTTTCCCCCACTTTCTGTTTTACCATTCATCCACTGCAGCTCCCACTCGCACTAATGATGTCACCAGTTGATTCAGACTGTGGCTGAAATGCGGTGGAATTTGTGTTTATGGCTGATTTACGCGTGAGCCCTTTTTGTGCAAGGCTATGATAACTGCACGTAACTTCTCACAGGTAAACAGAGGAAGTACAATAACCAGCATGACAGAGGGATCTTCAGCCCCGTCTTCATCGTTTATCTGTGTTAATGGGAGGAACAATAGAAGGACGTCTGCAGATCCTGGCGATGTTCTGGAGCTTATGCAAACTGCTGTCATAAAAACTTTTTTAAACACCAAAGTCTGTCCTTCTCTACATCTCTAGAGTGCCGTGGCATGCAACTGTGAGTTCTGTAAACAAGGAAAAGCCTCTCAAACCTGGGAGGCTTCCCACAGCTGGGTGAGGAGCCTGAGGCAAGATAAGCGTTGTATGGTTCAGCTAGGGTGTGAGAAGAAGGCAGTGGGAAGTGCAGGACGAGCAGCTAATGCTAACAGCAACACCACTGCAGTGGGAAAGTGTGACTGCATCCCATCTTCACTACTAAAGGGTAGGGATGCACCGATCAGGTTTTTTGCTGCCGATCACCGATACCGATATCAAAGAATGCTGATCACCGATACCGATCACGTGGATTGGCCAGAAATTTTCTACAACATTATAATGAGTGCTACAAACTACATAATCTGGGAATAAAGGAAATGTAACCTAATCTAAAATGGTCTGTATTAGGGTTGTCACGGTGTGAAAATTGAACCTCACGGTTATTGTGACCAAAATTATCACGGTTTTTGGTATTATCGCGGTATTTTTTTTTAAACGTGCTACATTTTCACACAATTAAATAAACCCTGTATGTCAGGAAATATTGTCCTCAGTTTGTGTCTAAATTTTGCCTAAAATGTGTTATTTTGTAATTATGTTGTTTATTTGTTTACATTTTTCCCCTTTAGTCTTTAAAATACCAATATTTGCCCATAACTTCTCATTTTTTGTCTGTTTGATGTCATCATTTTAAAAATATTAGATCAGATGATACTCGGTACTCAAGTAGCCTTCTAATCAGATACTTTTTTACCCTTACTTGAGTAATAAACCCTATATCAGGAAAATATAGTCCTCGGTTTGTGTCCTTCCAGTGAGCTTTGCAGATGTGGGAAAATGTCATCAGGCAGTAATCATTGTTAAATTCATAATTATTCTCAGAGAGAGACCAACTCTTATCTGCCCCTGGGAGCCCAATAATGCATAGCGTCATTTCAACATGGGGGTGTCCGCGACACGGTTTATATGCAGGTAGCGGCGCTGCGGCTGCTTTATATAGCGACTCGTTGCATTCTCCCTCAACCCAAATCCTCAGATCACACATTTTAGCTAAAACGCTAAAGTTAGCTTGCCTTGCGTTGACTGTAGAGTTGTGGGTGATGGTCATCAGATGTGTCATGAGATTTGAAGCGTTGCTGCCTTTCACAGACACTTTTTCTGCACGTGCTGCAAACAGGATAGCCGTCTTCTATCAACTGTCCCTCGCCGAGGGACAGTTGATAGAAGACGGCATTCTTCAAATATCCAAAAAATGCCCGTACTTCCGTCTTTGTCTTCTTTGAGGGATAAAAAATGTCCTCCTGAGCGCTGCCGTCTCCTCCTTTGGCCATTATTTCAGCTTTAGCTTCAAGAAAGTTTTGGTTGTAAACAACAAAGTGCGCATGTGCCGCCGGCAACTTCAGCAGATGATACGGTGGCTGGTAAGGGTCACCGCGCCTACACCGCAGCCACGGTGATCCACTGAGATAATATAGTTTTTTTTTAAACAAGACGGTTATCATTATTGTCAACTTTTTTACCGGGGTTTACTACTACATCGGTTACCGTGACAACCCTACCTGATCGGTCTGCTTTGATCTATTTTGAAAACTCCGATCAAAACCGATAGGGGCGCTATCGGCCGATTACGATCAAATGCCGATCCATCGGTGCATCCCTACTAAAGGGGTCTTAGAAATGATAGCAAGAACCTACCAGCATGGCAAAGCTGTACTTCTGGTCTTTCTCCTGCAGGAAGACCAAGACGTCTGAGAGTAACAGAGAATGGACGTCTGGAAACAAACCAAAGCAGACAAAAACTATTTACCAAAACTTCCACGATTACAAAGACAAAAGTCAAACGTGCGCCTGCAGCTCACCTTTGAGTCGTCCCTGGGAGTTCTTCAGCTGCAGCGGCCCCTCGTGGATCAGCCTTCTCCTCACCAGGTCCTCCTTGGCAAACATCTGGCCGCTTTTCAAAATCATGATGGACTTGCTGTCCATGCGGCTGTGGAACTCCTTCAGACGACATTTCTTCTCGTGGTCATTCACCTTGCTGTCCACCGCTGCAATCACCTCCTTTACCAACCGCACCGCCTCGTTCAGGTCATCGTAGTCTTCGTCGTTCTCTGTGTGGGACGAGAGGTCAGAGGATGACAGCAGGAAACTCCAGAACAACCTCCAGAGCAGACTCGGGCAACATCTAGAACAGACTCTAGAACAGACTCGGGCAACATCTAGAACAGACTCCAGAGCAGAATCGGGCAACATCTAGAACAGACTCCAGAGCAGAATCGGGCAACATCTAGAACAGACTAGAAGCTTAGATTTTGAATAGATGTTTCTGGGCTTAGCTTTATTGAACTGATGAATTGCTGCTGGGTGACCTCATAACTTCCACAGGTGTTTATATATTTATTTAATCCTGAGTGGGAAACATTTCTTTCAGTGATTTGCTCTTCTGCCGAGCCACCTCGTCTTTCCTCGTTAACACTGTGTGACTCATTTCGTTTTATCTAACGGGTGAAAGCATTATTTAACTGGGTCAATGGTAAGTGGTTCAAAATAACCATCTATTTATCAGAAGATCAAGCTTTGAGGTTGAGGTCAGCCACACATCGTGTCCTTAGTGAGATGAATCATTACTGCAGTTAATAAAACGTTGTTTAGATGTTTATAAAACACTCAAACATTATCATCTGAATCACATCAAGTCTGTTGTTTCTACACTGAGACATTTTCCTGCTGTAGTTGAATTACTCGAGTTCCAGTCAGTGAAACATTGCTTTGAACTGCAACTATACGGTCGTTTCCTTTCAGTACACATGAGATTTGACAGGAAAGATTATTCGTACAGCACCTTGGGGATTAAGTCAGAGCTCTAGCGTCCCGCATGGAAGTGTAAAGAAGCTCCAGGGAAGGATTAGAGACAATGAAAACGGTAGGAGACCAGCTGATTGGAATGGTCTTCAGTCAGATATAAATATGTTGGGAAACATTTAAGCTCTTCTGAGTTTCCCTGATCTGTTATTCTAAAAGCATCTTACCAGCAACCACCTCAGTTTTCTTAAAACACACAAACTCACAAATCTGAGAAGAAAAAGTTTTCTAAATGTTCCCTAAACAATGGGTGAATGGAATTAAGTGCTCGCCCGGTAATCAGAAGGGTGCAGGTTCGAGTCCCGCTCAGTCTGTTGTTGTGTCCTTGGGCAAGACACTTAACCCCCTTGCTTGCCGGTGGTGGTCGGAGGGACGGGTGGTGTCAGGACTCAGCAGCCTTGCCTGTCAGTGCGCCCCAGGGCAGCTGTGGCCACATCGTAGCTCACCCCCACCAGCGTGTAAATGTGTGTGTGAATGGGTGAGTGACTGATTGTGTTGTAAAGGGCCTTGGGGGGGGGGGGGGGGGGGGGATATTTGATATCATCTGGCACTATATCAAATACTGGCCATTTTACCATCCAAACAACTCGTTACAACCAAACCAGCTGAACCCAACAAACCAGAAGTGGTACAACTAATCACTTATTATTCATTATCAGGATACATTTCATTCCAGTGTGTGTTAACACAAACCCATCAGAAGCGCCCCTAGAGGAGAAAAGTTTACTGCTCCACCAATCTGGAAAGGGTCAACGGTAATTTCCAAACAAGTCTATTGTTCTGGATAGAAAAAGCATATTTAAACATGGAAAACATTTAAGTTAGCAGAGATATATCAGAGGTCATTGCTCAGAGATGTGGCAAAAAATAAACAAATGCTCCCCTCACACTCAGGAAGTTAGTTCATGAAAGCATGGTTATGAAAAGACTAAACTAGTGAGTGGTTCATGAAGGTTTTCTAAAGAAAACTTCGAGGAAACTCAGCTTAGGTTTACTAAATCTGAGTGAAGCTAGTTTTCCTAAATTTCTTTAACCGCTCACTGACGACCTAAAGGGTCTAACAGTCCGTTAACCACAAACCCATCCCATCATTTATTGTGGGTAAAACCATCATTTTAATTGTAGCAACCCTCCCCATGAGTGATATCGGTAAGGATTTCCAAATTGCAAGATCATCTTCCACTTTCTTTAAAAGTGGGATGTAGTTTAGTTTGCTGTCGTTACAGACTCAACGCATCCTACTGCTACGATATTACACACCAGCGCAGATGAAGGACGTGACCTGCAGTTAACCAGGTGATGCTGTTGTAACCGGTTATGACCTTAACGGCAGTTAACTGGTTGACTACGTAAATCCCTAAGAGAAGCACAAGACTTCTGGAAAAGACAGAACCAAAGCAGAGACCATTACCCATAATGCACAGCGCTGTTTGACTGAAAACCTAACTCCGATCATCAGCACTAACAGCTGGTACAGGCTGTCGGCACGGCAGTGGAGGGCTGATGCTTTGGGCTCCTTGATGGCCTCTGTAGACCAAAGTCTTCCTGAAACTAATGAGTCCATATATCTGGCAGCTAATTGGACCAAACTGGGTCATTAAACAGAACCATGATCCAAACACTGCATCAGATCTAAAATGATAGAGGAAAAAAAAAAGAACAAAGGTTCTGCAGTGGCTGGGTCAGAGTCCAGACCTGAATTCCTGCAGGAGAACTGGTGGCCGCACCAGTAACATGAACTTGTTACTGGGACCCTGTTCCAGACGGTATTTGCTTGATATTAATCACATGATTTATGATCGGTATTCTTGTCCACGCCCACTTGTCTCATGAAAACTGCTTTTAAACACAAACTCAGCTTTGCACAACAGTCTCTTCATTTTGAAACTTGAAGCAACAATTTAAATAATTTACAATGATTTAAAGATTCTGTCTAAACAAACTTTTTCCTTGAGTTTCTTCACTACTGCAGTAAACTCCAGGAACAGGTGAGAGGAGGACATGAACCTGCCTTTAGTGTGCTGCAGGATCCTCTGAAACAGCACGGGGTACTTGGTGATCCTCTGGGTCACCAGCAGGATGCATTCTTGGATACCGAGCCTCCGCACGATGCTGCTACTACCCTTTTTCTGTGAGAAGAAATGACACACACTTCAGAGAAACGGGCCCACACAACAGGTGGCAGAGCTGCGCATAAACAGAGACATTTAAACAGTTAGAGTGGGATAAACACACCCAGTTAACTGTAGGAACAGCCCTAAAACCACAGAGATTAAACTGGAGGTGTAACAACACACGAAGCGATGGACAATAACAAACAACAGAACTTCTCCCAACATCATCTAATGGTTTCTAGCATTTTAACAGACCTGATCACATGTGAACTGGCCCCTCGGTGCCACTGCCTCATGGCAGAAACGTGCAGCCGTGTGAACTCTTACTTTGATGAAGGCTTTAAAGTGTTTGTCTTTGGTCAGGAGGTCCTTGTAGACATTAACAGCTTCGTTGTGGCGGCTGCAGAACTTTCCGTAAACCTTTTTCATGGCGTCACCATTTGATCCCGAGAACTGCAGAGGGATTCAACAGGTGAGAATAAACACAAAGGAAAAGTATCAAAATTTGTGTGAAAGAAAGAATGAATGAATGAATGAATGAATGAATGAATAAATAAAACGATCTGTTTGCTCCCACCTGGCTAACCAGTATGTCTCCTATCCTGCTGATGACCACACATCCCTCCAGAACTTCCCCTTCCTGCTGGCTCTCCTTGCTTTCCCTTCTCCGCTCCACCAGACACTGGAAGTACTGCATGTGGAGATCCAGCAGCTCATCGAGAACTGGGAACAGCTTCCCAACCAGCTGCTGCTCCAACTTCACCTCATTCACCAGGCCATGTCTGTACACGTCTGACATGATGCGCAGCGTGCGGATGTGGTGCATCTCGGTCTGCATCAGTTCTGCAGCACAGGAGAATGTTTAGAGTCAGGGTCCAACCTCACAGGTCTGTGCTGCATGCTCTACTGCAGATATCTGCAAAGGTCAGAACATGGTTCTGATCCTGGAAACCTTCTCAGAAAAACCCTTCGATACAGTTTCATAGAAATGTTGTTGCTTCGGCTTACAGATGTTCTAACTATTTCCTGCTTCAGATCTTTGATCGAATTTACGATGAGCCCCACAAGCTCTGTCAGGGTTGTGTTTGACCCAGTCTCAGATGAATAAGCGGTGGCTTGGTCTCCCTTTTTCGTGGAGAAGGCTCTCAGATGTGTTCTCCGGGACCAAGCTGAACTCTCCTTGATTTTTGTCTTCCCTTGGCCTAACAGACATTCTCACTTAGAAAAACACACACGCAGTAATGCATTGGAACGCGGTTTGGACTTTGTGGTGGCCACTCATCTTCTAGCAAGCACATCCTCCGAAGATTGCTGTCCTACAGCTTGTGTGAGGCTCAACACAAACAGGGACAGCCCACGAAAACTGGGTCCAATCGTCCTTTTATTTAAACGAAACCAGGCAGCAAAATAACTAGATTGTTGTAGAAGGTCTCGTTCACAGAGAAATCGTGGAATAATCATATCTGTCACTCTGAACTGCACATGCATGCTGAACATGAAAACAGACTTCTACACATCGCCTGCATCAGCTGCAGAAAGGAAAGAGATGGTTAAACAGGAGCCTTAGAGCTTTGTTCCATAGAAATGACTCACTAGGTGTTCAGTCACAATAGAGACCACAGCAGATTTATTGAAAATTGAGTGAATGAGACCTTTAAGATAAAGACATGAAGCCGGAAATATCAAAATATGATAAAAACGATCAAGCAAGGCATTTTTAAATCAGCTGAAGCTAAAATCAGGCCCGTTATTTTGGCCCCCTGGTGCACAGACCGACCTCTACATCTGCTCATGAGTGTGTAACGTCTGGACCTACCGTAGATGACGTCTTGTCTCTTCACCAGGTCTTTGTCCAGCTGCTGTAGATACTGCTGCTCCAGAAGCAAACTCCACGAATCGGCCTCCAGCTCTTTGGCGTCTTCGTCATACTCTCCCATCAGCTGCCCGTCCATCATCTCTGTTCCTGGAGCAGATTCACAACATGACCTCATGATCCTACTGACGGATTATTACCAGCAACTTAAAGACTGAAGCCACCACTCACTGATTCTGCCACAACATTTGGACATGACGTGAGAAACACTGGTTGGGTCTAATATTTGCCACCAGGTTGGCTTTGGTTCAGGGGGATGTCATAACGGTACAGTTAACTGTACTGGTCTTTATTTGCTTCCTAAAAATACATGAATAAATACAATGTGTGTGTGTGTGTGTGTGTGTGTGTGTGTGTGTGTACCTTCATCAGCGAGGGACTCCATGGACACCGTGACCATCCTGTTGAGCGAGTCGGTGGACTGAGAGAGGAACTGCCGGCTTTTAATGGGCACCTCATCAAACGCTGGGCTGAACGGAGAAACGATAAACAGAGTATAAACTTGTTCTTCAAGCGGGTCAGAACCGCTCATCTCGGTACCGGAGCCACATTTAAAAAAGATGAGATAATGCAGCCAGACAGGCAGCAGCTCACCCTGAAATGTTGCTGATGGAGAGGCTCTTGGAGAGGTTGTTCCCATGAAAAGGCATGACGGCGGTGTGTCTGCGGGACGCTGGGATCAGAGTCGATGAGTCTTCAGGGGACAAGATGGCTGACCAGGGACGCTCCCTTGTCGCAACAGCTGAACAAAAACGATCAGTTAAATCTGTACAGATCCTTCTTTCATTAGCTCTTTTAAAAAATATATTTTATTTTCAAATGTTCAGAGATCGTCTGTAGAATAGTTTCTCCTTTAAGTGAACCTGGACATTTGTCCTCAGCTCCGCGGAGACGACCAGATGCTAGGTGTATTCTGAAGCTAAAGGAACACCCAGTTTTCACTTTGTATACGGAAGACCCACACTTCCTGTTCAGTAATAACCACCGTTATGACAAAAGGAAATGTAAACAAGAGAATCTCTGTTAGCAGTTTGAGGCGTGCAGTCAGTAAACCAGCAAACACAACGGAAGAGAAAACACCCATGTGTTGCACACCCGAACAATCCAAGACACCAAAACGTTCCATCCGTGGTTGCAAAGCTACTTTCCTTTTACTAAAGTAACACATTAAATAAAATGATAGAAATAGACCCTAAAAACTCAAAAAACGGTTTCAAACCTCTTCTGAAAGAAAACATCAGCTGTCACCACGTTTCGGGGCATTTTATTTTACAGCAATTAAATAAGTAATAATTAAAAGATCAAATCCAGATACCGTATTTTCCGGACTATAAGCCGCTACTTCTTTCCCATGCTTTGAACCGTGCGGCTTATAATGAGGTGCGGCTTTACTGAAGATTTTCCTTCACCTGCCACTAGGGGGCGCTTTAGCAGAAAGTGAGACAGGTGGAAGTCAAAAGTGGAAATCGAAGAAAGTGCTCATTTTTATTTAGCACATGCAAGCAGCCGGCACGACGAAACATTTGTTTCAAATTCACGCCCCCTCATCGTGGAAACTACACGTATGAGTTCATATGATGCCGCATTTAAGTTGAAGGCCATCGATCTGGCAGTAAAGGAGGGAAACAGTGCTGCCGCGCGTACGCTTGGCATGAATGAATCCATGGTTCGGCGCTGGAGACGGCAGCGGGAAGAACTCATTCAAGCCAGCTTCACCCGGGGATGAAGACAACAACACTGACGTCGCCACAGAAAAGGTATGTGACGAAGCTCTTCTGAGGCTGTTCAACTCCGACACTGAAGAAGAGGACTTTAATGGCTTTAGTGCGCAAGAGGAAGATGAGAGCGAATGACTTTCTGGTAGGCAAGTGTGTTTTATTTACTAACCAGGCATGTTTTGGTGCAGCTTTTAGTTTCTAATCATCCAGGGCTTATTAATGCTGTGTCAGCGCTGTTCTTTTCTTCTAAACATGCGTGTAAATTACCGGTATTACACGTGTATTTGACGTGTCAGTTCTGTTTTTATTTTATAACCATCCAGAAATATGAATGCTATCAGTGCTCACCCGTGTTTAAAATTCGTTTTGTTGAATAAAAACAACAACGAAAAACCTCCGTGTAGCGTATTTCTGTCTAATTATCTTATGTTATGGCCGTACATGCGCTGTGCGCCACAGACCTGCATGTGGCTGCTGCGCCGCGGCTTGTATTCGAGTGCGGCATGTGTGTGTGTGTGTGTGTGTGTGTGTAGAAAACCTTTTTGTTTTGTTGGTGCGGCTTATATTGAGGTGCGCTCTATAGTCCGGAAATTACGGTATCTGTGTTCTGACTGAGGGAACTCACATCATCAATCAGCCACTGATAGATTAACTAATATGGACCTTCTGTGTGTTTCACAAAGCTACATTCAAGTCATTCTGGGACCAATAGCATAAAGACACAAACAACACGACTCTTTCAAGTGTAGCTAAAATAATAAGTGATTCCCTCCCAGAGCTGCATGTGTTTAGTGTAGAAGACATGAGAGTTGAGCTGATGACAGCCGTCATTAGAGGCGGGATGACTGGTTCACAGGTGGCAGCAGCACTTTAATATGCCATCGTGATAAACAAACAAAAACCCTAAATGAAACAGTTACTATCAAACATAATAAGTAAGTAATAAGTAGTGCTAAGTTAAATATAAAACATGTGTCCTGCTTTGCACAACTTAAAGTTTCCACATCATGCTATTTTAAAGCTTTGAGAGCAGAGGAAGGTACGGTAAATGATTACTGTTACAGGTGCCACTATTGAGATGTAATTCATCTTAAATACGAGTTATTTTTGTCTCCCTGAATTTACACCCAGCTGACGTGGGTTCGACTCCCGGCGCTGTCGGCAGTGGTTTATTTAGCCAGCTGAAGCAGATTTCATGTTTATATATTTTAGTTTTATTGATTATTTTCTGCAAAATATTTTGTGTCTCTAAACATTTTTGAATTTGGTCGTTTCCAAGCAGCATTTTAGCTGGCTTGCTCTGCTCACCTCACATGCACTCACACTGGCTAAATAAACAAAGAAAGTAAAAAAAAAACATGTTAGTTCTTACATTTTAAACAGTTTAAGGGTTGAAAAAATCCTCCTGGCAAAGAAGAAAAAAGTAACTGCTCAGACCGGGATATGCACCTGCTTAAAAACTGCATGCCGGCCCAGCGCTCTAACCACTGGACTACCAAGTCTACCACATGACAGCAGTCGCCTACGCCACATATCATGTGCTGGCCGGGAGAAGACTAGCTCCCGGGAGAGCAGCAGGCCCGATGACGAGATTAGCTTTCACTAAGACTTTACAGGATTTTCTAAGTAAAACTCTAAATTTGCAGCTGAAAAATGCTAAAACTGCATGAATGTAGCCAAAAACGGGTTTTTTCATGAGAAAACAACAATGTCATTTGGTACAAAGCTCCAAAAAAGTGGGTTTTCCATGATATGGCTCCTCCAAATAAAACGGTAAAAAGCCAATGAAAGAAGCGATCAATGAACAACCGTGCAAATTTAGATATGAAATAAAATTCCAACCTGTTGTGTAAAAAATCTGTGTAAACTGAGCAGATAATAATGTTTCCAACCGATTACAGCTGAATCCTCATCCTGACACTTTACAGGGAGTCAGAGTCTGCTCCAGGTTCCTGCTGCGGATTCTTTCCACTAACTGGAAAGTAATTTCACGCTGAGGTGTCTGAGCGCATCTCCCGCACCTCACTGCTCTGCTGTCCACGCTGCTCTGTCCCTGGTCCAACAAGGACAGGGGCTTGTGGTGCACTTCCCCAGTGTTGTCCACTTCCTACCGTCAAATACGCTAGTCACATGACCCTGATTTGTCCTGGTACCCAGAAGTTTGGCCGAACAGCAGACACCACAAGCCCGCTTATGAAGACGGAAAAGGTAAAAACCACCCGATCGAGTACGCTGCCTGAGCTGGATCCAGTAAAACAACAACAAACAACAAACTGAGGGGAGCAAGACCATCAACAACATAATAATGACATAATTAGAGACACAGTGAGTATGAGCCTCCACTTTCTGCTTTAAGGTGTATGGAGACTGGAAGTGTGTGTGTGTGTGTGTGTGTGTGTGTGTGCGCGTGTGTGTGAGGGGTAGGGTTACGTCCAGTTTAACTCACGTTTGCTCCTCATGGTGACTGCAGGAAGGGTACTGGAGTCGCTCGCTGCAGGCGGCTGCTTGGGCAACTAAACAGTAGAAGGGAGAGTCAGATCCCAAACCAGTAGGATCAGCTTTGGCTGCAGGACAACAGATCGCTACTGTGGGGGGTTACCTTCATCTTCACCTTGGCACAAACAGGCAGACTGTCCCTGCAGCTCTTGTGGATGGAAGAGTTACAGTCTGCAAAGAAAAGCAGCAACTCTGTGAGCCTGGTGGAGGTGGTGATGGAGCCAGGGAGGGGGGGTGGAAAGGTGGGGGCTAGAAACTCTGAGTGGCCTTCACAGGCAGCCAGGAAACTCCACCAGGCTGCTAATGAAAGCCAGACTGCAACAGTGCATGTAATGCAATCCATGGGTAATAGTGCTTTGTGGGCGAAGGGAAAAAAGGCATCAGTTTTGACGCACACATGTGTACACTTCACCACATGGAAACGTCTTAATTATGTCAACATTCCCATAATAAGCATTCTGCTACTAATGTTTTATGTCTTTACGGAGCCTGCTTCTCCTAAACTGGTCATTTTAAATCCTGATTTAGTGAAAACACACAAAAACAAAAGTCCTGATGTGGTGGATCAGGAACTGCCGGTAAGAGGGTCAACTGTGATCTCCACTGAGGTCAACGCTGAGGTGCACACAGCCCCTGCTTGTCTGAATATCTCAGATATGGGGTGATCTCCACATCCTCCTCCTTTGCTCACTGTGTATTTGACTGTTTTTCTGAAGGTCTAACATGTTCCAGTTCCAGACAAAGGATCGCTGTGTTTGTCTGCTGGATGAATGAATAACACTCAGAAACTCCTGAGGAAGAGCTGCTCCTCGTCAGCCCGGACTATCTGAGGCAGAACGTGACCAACGCGAGGATGCTGTAATCCACTGCAGGACTTGCTTCTCCTTTTTGAGCTGGCTTTGATTTCTTTGGTGCCAAACGACTTGCATACAAAGCTACGTCCTCTTTAAAGCTGCTGCTGGTGGAAAAACAACAGGAAAAGTTTGCTGTTGCTCTGACAGCTTGACTGGGTCGATGCAGAAGTGGTCCTTCAGGGAGTTTCACTACATGAGGCTGGGACAACCACAGGTGGTGAAGGGTATGGTGTCCACCAGACCTGGGAGACTCAGCCTTTAGAAGCACATTTGTGAAGTCAGCTGTGTGCAAGCGTTAATCAGTCTGCTAGTCTGCTAGCTGGGGACGTACGCCAGAAGAGGACAGATTTATTTTCTATGTTTGGTCCTTTAACGTGTCCACAGCGTCTCACATTAAACATGAAAGCACTTTTAGAGCAGGACTGGTCCTAATTTGATTTGGATGGAGCTTTAACAGGAAGCAAATGAAGCAGAAGTACTTACATAAGCACAATAGTACATCTTTGTTCGCTAAAGCCTTATTGCACTGGGAGCACTGGGCGGCCACGTTCGAGCACACTTGTGTGAAGAGATGACCGTTCACCGTCTTCTTGTCCTTCCCCTGTCCCTCCTTGTCCTTCTTCTCCCGCTCTTTTTCCTGCCAAAAGGAAAAGTGTTCAAACTTCTAACTCGGTCACTTTCACCATCCTGCTGCAGATTACAGTCTGGAGGACACGTGGAGCGGACCAACGCACCAGTTAAGACGCTGGTGGGAAGTTTCAATTTGAACCCCACAGAGCTACATAATTACTCTGATGTGATACACAGCAGGGGGCGTTTGCATTTTAAGTGATGCAATATTTATGCTGACAACAAAGTGTCTCCTCAGTGAAGGGCCGGTTTAAATAGGAATGTTGTTTTTCTCTGGTTTGTCTGGACTCTGGTAAGCTGTGGTGTTTGATGTTTACTTTCAGCCACACAAACAATTAGGATTTATTTGTGATCATTTCCAAAAACAAGACATGTTGTTTGTTATGCGAGTTAGCTGCTGGAAGCCTGTTGGTATAATAATGTAAGTGTGTGATAGCAGAGCCAGAAGGCACAGCTCTGCAGGATTTGTGACTGGTGGCGGAGACGCACCGTCTGGGAATCACATCTCTGACCTTTCCAGAACAGGCTCGTCTTTCTGCAGCTTCTGGACTAATGCACAAGCTCATCCTCAGCAGTTGGTCATCCCTGCACACTGAGCTTAATCACAATCCCATAAAGTGATGCAGAGGAGAACAGAGCTTTCATTCTTTTGGATTTGCATCACAGAGCCTCCACCCAAACCCAAAGGAAATGGGAAAATGGAGTTTTCCAGCTGGTTATAATGGCCAGCCCTGGGCCTCTTGGCTTGTGAGGACCACAAAGCTCTGACATACTCGGGCTCACTTCTCTCACTTCTGAAGCGCTGTGCTTCAAAGCCGCTTTGGTTCTCACTTCCTGCAACAACCGTCTGACCAGAGATGAAACATTCTGACCTGAAGTCTTATAAATAACAGAGTTATTAAAGGACATTTTAAAGACAGATGTCCCCTGGTAGATCCACCACAAAGACTGAACTTTCAGAAAAAGACACAGGAGAAAAGAGACTAGTGTCCATTTTTGGCTACAGACGTTCTTAACAGGACGTAATGACGAGTGAGACTTAAACACAGAGACATTATGTCTAACAGGCCGTGATTCAGCTGAACAAAGACATCAGGCCACGGCTCCTTCCTCACATTGTGACAGGGACACCAGAGCTCTGGCTTTGCCTACCTTAGTCACACCTTTGCGTCTCAGTGAGAAGCCGTGGCTCCCTGTAAATCTCCCATATAACATCCCGAGTGGCTGAAGCTACGAGCAGCACCAAGGCTCCAGCATGAACGCTGGTAAGAGGAAGTGACTGCCTCGCAACAGGAGGTGCTATTTCTGCAATGTCCACCGAAGTCTGGAACAGACACGGACACAAAACTGCACAAACTAGATCCTCTTTCCCATAATTCGCACTTTCTGTACTGTGCAGGAACTTAAACGGCAACGCCTGCACACTAAGAACCACCAAAGAGTGGAGGAGTAAGAGTGGTGTTGGTTAAGCGCAGTGTGGTGTCCTCTCTCTGTCGTCTCTGAGGAGACAGACTCGACAACACGCTCTAAAACTTCAGGTTTATTCGTAACCCTATCAGGCTGCGGCTGGCTTGTTCCGAGTCCTGTCACTTTAAAAGTTACGCCTGACTCAGTTTAGAGAAGAGATTAGAAACCAAAGCCTGCTCCAACTTCCTCTTTTACTTCCTGTTCACCCCTGACTGTCTTTCTGCCTTTTCTGCAATACCACAACAGGAAGGTGGTTCTGGGTCCGTTCTAAGGAACGCATCTGAACACCTTAGAGGTCCTTACATCTTATTTGGTACGATACAAGCAGCAGTTGTAGGTAATGTGATACTCAGTGCTGTTACCTGGAGAGAAACAGTAGTTCCCGATGAGGAAGCTGATTTTAATACAATACAGATAATTATGAATTCATGTTCTGTTTCGCTGCTGATTATTATGACTTTATGGTTTTATCAAACTTAATACTCGGTCCATAATGAGTTATTCAGATTCTTGGTAGCGCACAGGAGCCGACAGACACTCTATAAAAAGACCTGAACCGCTTCTGGTGGGAAAAACTACTGTGCCTTCACTTTTAATGTCCGCTAACAGCACACAATCTGGTACAAAACTACAGAAGGTCGTGTTTTGCATTTTCTAGCTCTTCACAGTTTAAGGAAACCATGTTGAATGACTTTTACTGTAAAACACGAGCAGATAAGAGTTCAAAAGTGTAAAAATTATGCTCTCTTTAAATAAATAACAGTCAGTAATCGCTCCTGTGATACCAGCATTTACACCCATCTCATCCTAGCTCAACCAGAGCTTGTTGGGGAAGTATGGGCAGAGGAAGTTAAAAGGCCCCAAAGCGAGGGACGTGTAACCACCAGGGGACTGGGGGCCAGGCCGGAGGAACAAAGCGTGTCCTGAATGTTGAAGTTCGACAGAAAAGCAGCACAAATGTTCAGGGCGACACAGAGGCTCCACCAAACACACGGCCGAAGAATCCAAACTGAAAATATAACACCTAGTTTCCCTCAAAGGAGCGCCATTTGAACTGGCTGTCACCTTCCAAGTCAGCGTTTAAAATAGGATGTGTACTGGCAAGAACCTGGGAATGCGATAAAAATGACAAAAGAGGGGAGACAATATGATATATCTGCTAAAAGCCAGACAATATTTACATTTTTTAAAGCTCAGGCCAGACCCTTCAAAGACACATTCAGTGTTATAGGGAGCCTAAAGCTGGGCGGACACTGTGCGACTTTTTCACTCGTAGCACTCAGCTTCAGCTCAAACTGTACGACTTCCTCGCAGGGCAGATCTCACGAGCCAGGCGCTCACACTGTACGACCCAGTTCACGGATGCGACCTGACTGCTCACACTGTACGTCTGGTAGCAACACGTCGGACCTAAAAATATGCTAAAAATAGCAGTTTTTACTCAACACGTCAGACTTTTTTGTCTTGTTTTGCCTGTTGTCCTTCGGGAGTGCTGCAGGAGGACACACAGGGATTTATGGGGGTTGGATGAGGAAAACAAAATAAAGAAAGTAAATCTGTGTTTTGTGATCAGTTTAATTTGACACGAACACGACAAACACGCTTTCTTGACAATCCTTGTCACTGTGCGTAAAAAAAAAAGATACGTTTAGAAATAAAAATGAACGACGTGTTTTATTAGGAAATAGCGAGCGAGCGGCGTTGATGCAGGATTGCGCATGCGCCGTGAACGGTTCTGATACTTTTTGGGTCGCAGCCGCTCGCTGCCCCGCTTCAACAGTGCAATACCCTCGCGAGGGACGAGAAAAATATCAAACACGCCAGAAGTCCGTGCGAGCTCACAACTGCTGATCGGTAGCTGGTCGCGTGGTTTTAATCGCCTCTCGTAACCCCCTGTACACTACACGACGCTCAGCGCAAAATTCGCCCCGATGTCGTGGATTCTCGCACGAGTGGAAAATCAGCTCAAAAAAGTGAAAAAGTTGCACAATGTACGCCCGGCTTAAGTCTCCGACCCCTCTGGTCGGCTCATGAGTCCCTGGAACAAAAATAAATGAATGGAAGTCAACGGCTAAAAACGCTATTCTCTGAATCGCACGTATGCTATACTTGAATTCAAATGAAAAATGATTGCAGGTTTTGACTATGTCTGTCAGGTACTTTGAGATTTTTATAATTAATTCCTAATTAATGTGACTACAAACCAGCGTAGCTGCTACATGGCCAGATTAAGAGTGGTTTTCTCCTTCTGTCATCCTAGAACAAGGATTCGAAGCTAGCTAAACTTTTCTTCTACTTATTGTCCTTGTATGGTTTCATGATAATGGTGAGACGAGCATTTGTAGTCCACTACGTCTTTTCAAACAAAGCCTCAAGTAATTTCTGCCACCTGTTGAAAATAAGTGCTTATTCGTCATCAAAATGTGTCTTAAAATTCACGGAAATCACATGTGAAATCAGTGTCAAACAGAATCAAACAGTTACTTTTATTGGCCCAAAGACTAGTATTTTTTTTGGAGCAGTGGGGGGACCCAATGACCAGATGTAGATGGGCGTGGCTTAGGCTCCCTATCACAAAATCACATTGTTCCATCAGAATAAAGGAGGGACAATCTACTGCCACCTAGCAGACAGAGTTTGAATTGCACCACTCAAGAAATACAGTAAATATTTTTGTGTGAATGTCTCAATAAAAAAAAAAAAAAAAACGATACCCAACACAATATGCTATTTTGTTGAGTTGCGTTTTACAGTCAAAATTAACATGACGTACAATCTTATGCAAAACCCCAAGAACAATTAGTTAGAACTGCAAATCTTTTTATAATCCCTCCAGACCATGGGTCTGCAACATTTAGAGCCTCAACTGCCACTTTTCCCTTCAGTCCACCGGAATAAAACATGCTTAGAGCAGCAGCTCCAACAGGACCTTTTGGAAAAAGATGTTTATAATTTCTAATAAATATTAGATATTAGATATTTAATAAAAATCACATTGTCCTCAGAATAAAGACAGAAATGTTTTTGCTCCTCTTCTATAAATACAGACTATTAGAGATTTGCTGTAAATTTTGTGGAAAACAATACCAATTTTATTTTGTTTTTTTTTATTTAATATAAAATAATACAACTCATGGAAAAAGTGTATGGATTTTTTCGTGTGTGTGTGTGAGAGAGAGAGAGAGAGAGAGAGAGAGAGAGAGAGAGAGAGAGAGAGAGAGAGAGGAGAGAGAGAGGAGAGAGAGAGAGAGAGAGAGAGGAGAGAGAGAGGAGAGAGAGGAGAGAGAGAGAGAGAGAGGGAAATAAGTAAATAATGCTTCCATTTTTTAAATAATTATTCATTGAAAAACATTCATTCATTCCTGTCTAAAAATGGCAGAGTGCTGTATTTATTTTTTCTACTTTTCTTTTTTTTTTTTTTTACCGTGTCCTGTCTGGCTGTGAAGCAAGCAGAATTGATGTCTGAATGCTGGTAACAAGCCTTACAGATTTACTCTCAGGTGGAGCACCAAAGCGTCTGCTTTTAATGTCACGCCTGATACTTAAAACTTTATTGTTATTGTTGTTGAATGCTTTTTAATTCCGACCAGACACGGAGACAGAGGTGAAAGAGAAAGGAAAGGACAAAAGGTGGGGTCCACAAAAATAAACAGTAATGAACAAGAGTCTGCTTCTAGACCTGCAGACAGAGAAAGAATAGAAAAAAATGGGACAACGTTCCCAAGCCCATACTTTTGAGAGCACCATGTGAGCACCTGTGTGTGTACACGCGCTTGTTTATGTAAGGTTTCTCTATAGGAGCATCCAATAGAGTGTGAGGGACCACAGATGTGCCCCCAAAGATGTGTAGGAGACGGGGGGAGCTCCAAGTCCCAGAGATCCAGGCGCTGCCCCAGAACACAGGAACCCCAAGGAGACTGCAACCAGAAAGGCCCCCGCCCCCCTCGAGAGGCACAGAGGATCACCCCGGGGGGCCACAACCAGCAGCCGGCAGAGTCCTGGGAGATATCAGCGGCAAGCCCACAAGCCCGCCCCCAGCCTCCCGCCCCCAGCCTCCCACCCCCTAGCCGGCTGAGCCCGGGACCCAGCGACCCGGGACCCTGGGGCGACCACCCCCGCTGGGGACCCAGCAGAGCCCAGGGACCCAGATCCCACCAGGCAGCCACCGGGACTGATCAGGCAGATGCCAAAAATCTTAAACCCCCTGACCCGGAAACACTCAGGCAGACCAAGGCACCACACCCCACACCAGGTGTGGCAGGGGGAGGGGAGACGAAGATCTATATCATCATAAGAAGTTACAGGAGAGGGGAGGAGTCAAAGGCCCCACCTGACATATACAGTCATACACAAACACAGTCACACACTCCCTCCCTCATGCTCACACATGCACATACAACCAAAGACTTACAAAAATGCACGCCGGACACCCACTCATGCTCCCCATACACACCCTATTCACTCTGGTCCCGGTACTGCTGCACATGGGGTACGACCATCACCGGTTACTAGAGTTTGACCCTTTCTGCTGGGGTGCTGATGAGCAGGCTCCCCCGCCCAACGCTGAGCACAGCAACACACCACCCCAACCAGACGGCCAGATCTCCCTCCTAGCCTCCAGCCCCAGGAAGCCAAGCAACAACAGAGGTATGCTAAGACCCCTAGTCTCCCTCCGCCTGCTCCAATATAGTGTTGTGTGTTGATGAGGTGTATTCCATGGCTGGGGTGAGCGGGCAGTGCGGGCATTGTCTGGCCTATGCCAGCTGATGCCACCGCACCACCCCACTTACACCCTCAGCCCTCGGTGTCTAAGTAATGTTTAAAATTGGAAGTGGGCACCGGCACTCAGGAGGAGGCTGAGAAATCCCCCTGCCAAGTGTCGTTGAATGTGCTCACTCCCAAGGCCCTAAGTGTGTGTTTGCGTGGAATGTCGTCGGTGGAAGTGTATAAGGTGCAAATAAAATTGGGGGGCAGGTTGCCACAGGAATGTGGAAATGGGGTCCATACCCGCACTCCCTGACTTGTCCACCCCCAAGGTCCTATGTGCATGTTTGTGTGATGAAATGAGGGAGCAGGAGGAGAGAAATGTGTGGGGATGGGGAGGAATGGCTGGTTGGGCTTAGCCCTCCAGGGAGCCAGCTCCCCCCACTGGCCCCAATAGGCACCTCTGTTGTCAAAATGCCACCCAGGGCATGGAGACCCCAGCCCATCCTGCCAGGGCAGCATTGCAGAGCCTCATGGAGTCAGAGGGCACCAACCCAGCCCCACCCCAGCAAAATATCTATGCCCATTCCTGCATTTGCACAACTTCCAGAATATATAAGACATAGGCCACGCCTATGTCTTATATATGGAAGGAGGGAGGGGGGGAGGGAGGGAGGGAGAGAGAGAGAGAGAGAGAGAGAGAGAGAGAGAGAGAGAGACACACACACACACACACACACACACACACACACACACACACACACACACACACACGCACACACACACACACACACACACACACACACACACACACACACACACACACACACACACACACACACACACACAGGACCAAGGTGGCTCACTTTTGTCTTTTTGTACATCTTATTCTTGAGGTAGCTGAAGGTCCGGCTGACTTTTGTCACACTCTTGCCCTCATTGTCATTCCGCAGAGGTCCAGGCTCCTCCTCCGATATGCTGAAACGCACACACATACACACACAAACACATCTTATACACACAACATATCTGTTCACATGTACTATAACACTTCTTTACAGCATCATAAAGGCTCAATTGTCTTGAGGAACCAGTGGGCAGCTTCTCCTTACTGGTCTTTATGGGACTATAAATGTTGTTGCAGCACCGAGAATCTAAAAAGCTTGTTTCCATGAAGGTGAGTGTGTGTGTGTGTGTGTGTGTGTGCGTGCGTGGAGTTGGACTGACCTGTATGCTACTGATCCAGAGGTACTGGAAAATGACCTTGTGCCTGCAATCAAACATGAGAGGGAATGAGGTCTCTTTGGTATTAAGGCTATTCCTCTGTTGCCTTATTCGTGATCTCTTGGTGGCGTTTAGTACACCCACAAGCAGCTCATGCCTTCACAAAACAGAGAGCTGCGTGAGAGCAAACAGGGAAAGGATTCCTCTGAGCTGAAGGTTGTCAGTTTATATCCAACTGCAAGGGTTCGGTAAGGATGGTGCTAGGCTAGTTTTGGTGCTTAAGAGCAGCTCATTTGCTTCAAGAGGCCCTTCAGCACCACGGAGGCTAATTACAGAAACAACAGCAGAACAGGGGAGAGGATGAAACCTGGAGGCGGTACCATAAACACCTACAGTACATGATGGAAGACTCATCTGCAGTGGCAGAGAGCTAAAAGAACATGAATTTAGTCATGATGTGAAAACATCTCAGATGTTGGATTTATTCTTTTGTTTCAAAATGTTTCACAAAATTCAATAATTAATCCTGAAATACAAAACCCCTACAATTACTAACAATTCAAGAGTGAAGGGAGAACAGGAAGAGGGAGCTGAGCCAAAAGGTGAAGCTCTTCATTTACCGGTCGATCTGCGTTCCTACTCTCACCTATGGTCACGAGATTTGGGTAGTGATCGAAAGAACGAGATCACAGATACAAGTGGCTGAAATGAATTTTCTCCGCAGGGTGTCTGGACTCTCCCTTAGAGATAGGGAAAGACGCTTGGTCATCCGGGAGGGGCTCGGAGTAGACCCGCTGCTCCTCCACATCTTGAGGAGCCAGTTGAAGTGGCTCAAGCATCCAATTAGGATGCATCCTGGATGCCCCCCGGTGAGGTTTTCTACGCAAATCCAACCGGGATGAGACCTAAAGGGAGACCCAGGACATGCTGGAGGCACTATGTCTCTCAGCTGGCCAGGGAACGCCTGGATTCCCCCGCAGAAGCGGGCCCAAGTAGGTGGGGAGAGGGAAGTCTAGGCGTCCCGGGTTAGGCTGCAGAAAATGGATGGATGGACAATAACAATGAAGAAATAAATATTAATAACTATATTATTACATTACAATAGTATTGTTGTTGTTATTATTATTGATTTAGTGGTTACTTTATTTGTTAGCTGAAGTGTATTCTTACTGAATAGATACATTTTATGTATGTTCTTATTGGTAATTATCTCTATCATTGTTATCATCAGCTGTATCACAGTTGCAAAGATCTTTATCTGTTACATTAAATGTGTGTATTGTGGGGTGTGGGACTGAATAAGAGCTGGCTTCCTCCCACTCCCTTTGGATGAAGTCTTTATTCCTTTCTTTTGCAATATCCTCTTACTTTGTTTATGGTTATTAACGTGTTGTCTCAAGTAAAAAAAAATGCATCCTATCAATCAATCAAACGAATAACCGCCACAGCAGCTTTTACTCATATACAGGACATCTCCTGGTTTAATGTCGCCTGTCATATCACTTCTGATGTGAATTATTACTATACATGCTGTGGTTAGGGTTAGGGTTGTGGGATCTGTGACCCTGTTTGAGCTCCATCAGTTATATATTTAACTCTCTAAACAGACTGGTATCAGTTTACTCTATAAGGCATTTTTCACAATTCAAACAAGGGAGTCCCAGACCTCTCAACAATAACTTTAGGTTACTGTCGTAACCCCGGTTCTCTGAGTAGCACGAGTGAGTGTCTGACTATGGGCGCGCCTAGGCGTGACCTCATCAGAAGCTCTTATTCCACACTGCCAGTCCTGATTGGCTGGAACAAATCTGTCAGCGTATAGGAGGTGGGAACCCCACCCATATATTGGGCCAGCTCCTCACTGACAGTCTTCTAAAATGACCACCTAGCAAGGAGGGCGGTATGGTGGGACACTCACTCTTGCTACTCAGGGAACCGGGGTTACGACAGTAACCTAAAGTTCTCTTTCATAGCATTTGTTTCATGTCTCACTATGGGAAAATACTGATTGCAAGGCAGAACAAGATTCACAGACTGTACTCCCAAATATCATATGGTGTGCACAGCTCAGATAGTGGGAGCAGCACCGAGTGAGCTAGTGACGGTGTTGTGACATCTAGCTTGTAGAACCGAGTGAATGTGTGAGGGGAGGTCCAACTCGCCGCAGCACATATTTCCTGAATGGACACTCCCTTAAATAGGGCCCATGTGGAAGAAAGTCCTCTAGTAGAATGGGCACAAAGACCCTCAGGAGGTAGAGCCCCTTTGGAGCTGTAGGCTAAGGAGCTAGCTCCTACAATCAAGTGAGAAAGTCCCTGTTTTCATATGGGCTTCCCCAACCGATTTTTGGCCCAGGACACAAAAAGCTGGTTGCTCTTTCGCATCGTCTCTGTCCTGCCCATGTACATACGTAATGCACGCACTGGACAAAGTGCATGGAGATTCTGCTGCTCCACTGAGGAGAAGGGAGGAGGGCAGAAGGAAACCAAAGAAATAGGGGCATAAAGGTGGGATTAGGGAGTAAGGTCACTTTTGAGTCCCCTTAGGAAAATTTGGTACATGACGAGTGAACAGACAGAGCATGTATTTCATCCACACGTTCAACCGAGGCAAGTGCCAGCAACAGCGCTGTTTTTAATGTAGCCACCTTCAAATCTACCTGCTCCAGTGGTTCAAAAGGAGAAGACATTAAGGCCTCCAGAACTAGCGGGAGGTCCCAGGGTGGAGCCAGATTCCTAGAGACGGGGACTTGCCTTTGCACGCATCTCATAAATCAACTCACAAAGGGATGCTGTCCAACTGACTTCCCTTCAAAACCAATGTGGCAGGCTGATATTGCAGCCAAATACACCTTGATGGTGGAGAAAGCTTTTCCTTTATCCATCAGGTCCTGCAAGAAGGTCAGTATGACCGCCACGGAGCACTGAAATGGGATTTCCTCTTTCTCTCCACACCATTTTTCGAAAATAGACTACTTGCAGTCATACAGAGACCTAGTTGAGGGAGCCCTTGTACCCTGAATGGTCTCAATAACCCTCTGTGGGAGTCCTACAGCCTGCAGGTTGGACCGCTCACGGGCCAAGCCCAGAGGGACAATCTCTCCGGGTGTGGATGGAAAACCTCCTGGTATGTAGTTTTGCAGCTAACGATACCATTTAGACAGCTAACGCTAGTGGTTAGGTGGGGTAGGCGTTGCGGCTCTGCCCTGTGTAGGTGGTATCGTTACCCTTCGAGTAATGCTACTCGGTAAAATGCTAACTGTTAAGCGTATTGCTACTCCTCACAGTCTGCAACTCACACCGCTGCTTGAAGGCAGGTTAGTGTGAGACTGTCTCTCGTGCAAAACCGTAAGACCAGGACCAGCGCCCGGCGGTAGAGTTTGCACTCCTCTTTTGGGCAGTTTAGCTAGCTCCAGTCCAACAGTCAACACGCGAGGGGATTTTGTGCGCTCCGTTCCGCAGCGCTCCTCTGTGAGAGCGAGGGTGGGGTGGTTACACACATTCCGCTGCTGTTTCTCTCCAGTATCAGCTGATGGAAGGCTCTAAGCCGTTCGTGTCAGCGGACACGGTAGGGGAGGGGGATGGGGCAAGACGCTTAGCCTGGCAGGTGGGCAAGCAAAGCCTGGCGGGCCGCCAGGCTTATAAAGCGCTGGGGGAAACCCTGCACTTCTGTTATGAAACAGTGTAAGAAACCGAACACTGATGGTCTTTTGTACGTTCTTGCTGGGTTTGTCTTCAAATTCCATGTTTGGTTCTTTTTAAACACAGATAAGGTTTTTCTTTACCTTGCTGACGTTGCTGTCAGCTCTGAGGACGTTTGCAGCCGCAAACGAAACGTCAGCAAGGTAAAGAAAAACCTCATCTGTGTTTAAAAAAGAACCAAAAATGGAATTAGAACACTGATGGGTTTCTCATGTGGGACAACGGAACAGAGGCAGACCAGCTAGGCTGAGTCTCTCTCTTTTTCTTATTTTATTGATCAGTTTAGCAGAAACTACAGAAAGACCCATTTATGTATGACATCATACAGCAGTCTGTACGACTAACAGAAGTTATGTGCATGCAGTTAAAGCTTATTACCTTCTCTTCATCTGCGGTTTGGCTGCAAGTAATTGTTCAAATCAAATCTGCTCATAAACATCATAAGTATTTATCGGCCTGCCTATGGCATGGTTGTGTGTGTCTAATCTATGGGAATACACTCTGCCTGGAGCTAGTCCAACACTGCTCTTGTCCATCACACACAATATGATGAAAACCAGAAAAGTGAATGAAGTTTGTAGGAACTTCAGACTCCAGAGAGGAGGAGCAAAGTACTGCACATCCAGAGGAGGACACGTGGATCTGGAGACCGGTTTGCTCTAGCTGGGGGGTCGGGGTGGAGGGGGGTGGGGTGGGGATGGGAGACAGAAACACTAAACAGCTGTGTGTGTGTGTGTGTGTGTGTGTGTGTGTGTGGGGGGGGGGGGGGGGGGTCCTACTGGAAGCTGCTACAGCTCTGATTTTAACACCATGTCTAGTTTCTACCACACTTACTTGAGTCATCCTCTTCATCGCTGGATGAAGAGTCCAGATATAGGAACTGAGACTTAGATTTGGTGAGGATGGGGGACAGGCTGAACGAGAAGGAGATTCTCCTCTTACGCCTCAGACGTCCCACCGCTGGTGGAGGCAGCAGGGGGGACAGAACCACAAAGGCCGCTGGTCACATGTTTAAACTACGTAACCATGACGACCTGCTGATAAACGGGAGGGGAAAGTGGCAGGCCCTTCTTCACCCTCCCCTTTAGGCATGCCAATCATTAATATTTTAGCAAGAACATCTGACAAAATGGACAGTAGACAAATGCATCCTCAGGTCATCTTTCCTTTCCCTAAGTACTAAAAATCCCACTAGCTGAAAGGAAACACCCAACAGAATGTCCAGATGTTGTAGATGAGGATGCTGTACTTGAGTGACAGAAGACACTCACCATCGCTGTCTTTCTGACTGATGGTGACCATGGACACAGACTTGGTCAGGGGCAGGGTCATGGAAGGACAGCTGCTTCTCAGGGGCCGGTACCGCCGTAGCTTCTGCAGCACCAAACACACATTTACACTGAATCAGACAACAGCAAGCTGGAACAACACACCAGCTGTCACTTATGTGAAAACAGGAAGGATCAACTAAAAGAGGAAACTGGATGTTTGATTTGTCATCTGATGTTCCTGATCTGTTATAAAACCAGTCAATAACATTAAGCTGCTCAATAGAGATGATTAATGATTTAGATCCCCCTGGGTTAGTAATCAATGTGTCTCAGCTGACCAGGTCACGTTGCCTGCTGTGCTCCTCCCGCTCCTCCTGCTCCTCTGTCAGAGAGACCAGGGAGACCCTGTCCTCACTGTCATGTCGGGGCATCCTCCAAGGCTCCTGGATCCGGGGCCCTTGGCTGGTGGAGCCCCTCAGCTCTTCCTGGACCCCACTGAGCCCCTCTAAGCTGTAGCTGCATGAACAGAGAGCAGAGGTCACCTTAGACAGAGAAAAGCCCGTACTCTACGTCATCTGGAAACACGAATATTACAACAAGACATGCATGCATGCACCTGTTGGCGCACGCGCGCGCGCGCGCACACACACACACACACACACACACACAAGAAGCTGGTCCGGCACAGTGTTTAGTCAGCTGAGTTATCGCTGGCCTCTGGGGCAGATTTACAGCTGAAGCAGCTGCAAATGACTTCCAACATCAGCATCAGTACAGAGAGCTCAGCAGCTGTGATTTACAACCCCAATTACATCGATCTATGACCAGGAATAAGAGGCCTTGAAAAATCCAATGCAATGATTATGGGGAGGAAAACTACAGCTACATTTTAGAGTGAGCTATGTTAGCCGGCTGCAGCTCTATCTGCTCCTGGACAGGCCCGCCGATGGTCCCGGCTCCCGCAGTAAATCTCTTTTCTCCAGCCGTTGGCTTTGGGTGGCACTCCGTTATCCTCCAGATCATCAATCCAACACTTTCAAGCATCACTAACTAAGACCGGACTAAAAGAATCATCAGTAGCCAGTGTGGAGCAGAGCTCACCGATCCTCAGGCAATGCAGATGGCTCTATCTGTCATATTAAAGCCTCCGTCCTGGCAGTGTTATTACAAACTCACCCTACAGAACCAGAACTTCCTCCATCCTGAAAAACACCTGCAGCCTCTGTGAGGTAGAGCAGGAAGCTACTGACTGACAGACAAAGAGACACACCCACAACAACAGCTTATGCAAATGAGTGGCAGGTAAATATTAACCATTCAAAAATGGTGTCACATGATCCCACCAAACAGGGAAACACTAGCTGCTGAGGTAGAAGGCTGCAGGAGGAAAGCAGGACAACCCAACAGCTCTGCACTCCCACCAGTACCACATCAGCATGTGGAACGGGGCCAGTTTAGTTCCTGCAGTTTACTGGTAACACCAGCAGCACACGGGAAACCAAACTGGATTCCCCAGAAACACAGAAAAACTATCTGAAAGCCGTGCTGGAGCTGCTGCTCTCCTCCGTGTGACAGATGTGTCCAGATGTTACATTCTGAGCCTCTTGTTTAAAGCCAGACACGTTCACTGGGTGGTCGGTAATACCGGTTAGCATTACTGCATCAGCTCAGCTCTCCTTTAGGTTTTTGATCAGCAAACACATTTCATTATCAGACAAAGACAACCCAGAAGATCAAACTGCGGTTTTCAACTGAACTAAATGCATTCTAAGTTAAATGATGAAAAAACTGTGATTAAATGCATTTTTTATAAAGAGTTCAGTTCCTGAGTGCAGCCACACCAGACCTGGTCACCACCAGACCTGGTCATCACCAGACCTGGTCACCGCCAGGCCTGGTCATCACCAGACCTGGTCACTAGCAGACCTGGTCACCAGCAGACCTGGTCACCAGCAGACCTGGTCACCAGCAGACCTGGTCATCACCAGACCTGGTCACCAGCAGACCTGGTCACCACCAGACCTGGTCACCAGCAGACCTGGTCATCACCAGACCTGGTCATCACCAGACCTGGTCACCAGCAGACCTGGTCACCAGCAGACCTGGTCACCACCAGACCTGGTCATCACCAGACCTGGTCACCAGCAGACCTGGTCACCACCAGACCTGGTCACCAGCAGACCTGGTCACCAGCAGACCTGGTCACCACCAGGCCTGGTCACCAGCAGACCTGGTCACCACCAGGCCTGGTCATCACCAGACCTGGTCACCAGCAGACCTGGTCACCGCCAGACCTGGTCACCAGCAGACCTTGTCACCACCAGACCTGGTCACCAGCAGACCTGGTCACCGCCAGACCTGGTCACCAGCAGACCTGGTCACCAGCAGACCTGGTCACCACCAGACCTGGTCACTACCAGACCTGGTCACCAGCAGACCTGGTCACCACCAGACCTGGTCACCAGCAGACCTGGTCACCGCCAGACCTGGTCATCACCAGACCTGGTCACCAGCAGACCTGGTCACCGCCAGACCTGGTCACCAGCAGACCTGGTCACCAGCAGACCTGGTCACCGCCAGACCTGGTCACCAGCAGACCTGGTCACCACCAGACCTGGTCACTAGCAGACCTGGTCACCAGCAGATCTGGTCACCACCAGACCTGGTCATCACCAGACCTGGTCATCACCAGACCTGGTCACCACCAGGCCTGGTCATCACCAGACCTGGTCACCAGCAGACCTGGTCACCGCCAGACCTGGTCACCAGCAGACCTGGTCACCAGCAGACCTTGTCACCACCAGACCTGGTCACCAGCAGACCTGGTCACCGCCAGACCTGGTCACCAGCAGACCTGGTCACCAGCAGACCTGGTCACCAGCAGACCTGGTCACCAGCAGACCTGGTCACCAGCAGACCTGGTCACCACCAGACCTGGTCACCAGCAGACCTGGTCATCACCAGACCTGGTCATCACCAGACCTGGTCACCACCAGGCCTGGTCATCACCAGACCTGGTCACCAGCAGACCTGGTCACCGCCAGACCTGGTCACCAGCAGACCTGGTCACCAGCAGACCTTGTCACCAGCAGACCTGGTCACTACCAGACCTGGTCACCAGCAGACCTCGTCACCAGCAGACCTGGTCACCAGCAGACCTTGTCACCACCAGACCTGGTCACCAGCAGACCTGGTCATCACCAGACCTGGTCATCACCAGACCTGGTCACCAGCAGACCTGGTCACCAGCAGACCTGGTCACCAGCAGACCTGGTCATCACCAGACCTGGCCACCAGCAGACCTGGCCACCAGCAGACCTGGTCACCACCAGACCTGGTCACCAGCAGACCTGGTCATCACCAGACCTGGTCACCAGCAGACCTGGTCACCACCAGACCTGGTCACTAGCAGACCTGGTCACTAGCAGACCTGGTCACCAGCAGATCTGGTCACCACCAGACCTGGTCACCACCAGACCTGGTCATCACCAGACCTGAAGAATTACAAAAATCACTTCAACAGAAGGAGTCTGACAGCACGAGCTGGGATAAACCATCTCATCGACACGCCCACCGGATTGAGTGAACGCTGGCGCGTTTGGCTGCCACTGCTCACCGGTAAGCTTTGATTTTATATGTTGGACTGACACTATCGGATTGTTGACTGGACTGTGGATATCTATATCAACCCTAACCTCTATTATGTGGACCAACGCTATTCACGTGTGGTCCGCACTCATCTGGATTTTATCATTCATCTTCCACCGACCTGCTGCTGCCTTCCTCCAGTACACTGCCGCTGAGCTCCTCAGGATTCACCACCGCCCTGGATCTCCACCGGCTTCACTGCATCTCAACCCGGACATCTCTCATCTTCTCCGTCGGAGATATGTCCACCGCGGCTCACGCAGGAATTTCCACTACCACAACTCCGCCTCAATCAATTCTTTCTGGTCCACCACTCGCCGTCGTCCTCACAGGAACTCATACCGCCGAACAGCTGATCACTCCTCATTAGCCAGCCTCGCCAGGACAGCCAACGCTCATGGATGTGACAGCACCACCGTCAACTTCGGCCTTCTCAACATCCGCTCTCTCACTGGGAAAGGTCATCTCATTCACGATCTCATCAAGGACCGTGGAATCATGTGCCTTTGCAAAACTTGGCAGCAGCGAGCTGATTTCTCCCAGCTCAACGACGCTACTCCTCCCGGGTTTGTTTACCTCACCAAACCATGCGGTTCTCGCGGAGGAGGTCTTGCGATAATCTATCGCGAGAATTGGAAAGTTTTGCCAGTGTCTGTCTCTGATTTTAATTCCTTTGAGTATTTGGTTTTTAAACTTAATGGACCTACTTAATGGATTAATCTACCGCCCCCCTAAACCTCACAAAGACTTTCTGTCAGAAGTCTCAGTACTGCTCACTCATTTATCTACACTCTCATCTAATGTAATAGTGCTTGGAGATTTTAACATACACATGGACAACAGCGATCTTCCCCTCACCAAAGACTTCTCATCCTGCCTGGACAGCCTTGGATTTAATCAGCACATCAACTTTCCAACTCACTCCAAAGGACACTGCCTGGATCTGCTGTGCTGCTCTGGTCTCGCCCCTCTTAACTGTGCAGCTGATGACCTCCACATCACTGATCACTATTGTATTTCTTTCAATATTGTAACCCAGATTTCTTTTACCAAACCAACCCGGCTCATTTCTTTTAGGAATATAAAGGACATCAATTTCGACACTTTATCCTCCTATATTGATAATATTCAGCTACCGGACAATCTCTCCTCTCCTGATGACCCGGCTGCTCTCTACATTGATCAGTTAGCTCACATTTTAAACTCCCTTGCTCCAGTTAAAACCCGTTCTGTTACTTTCCGTCAGTCTGCTCCCTGGTTTTCCCCTCAACTCCGGACGCTGAAAACCAAATCCAGGCAGCTTGAACGCCTCTACAGAAAAACTGGTCTCACCATTCACAAAGAACTATATAAAAATCATATGACTCGGTATAAGAACTTAATTATACTAATCAAACAACAGTATTACTCCTGTCTAATCAACTCCAATCAAGGCAACACTAAGTCATTGTACTCCATTATCAATAAAATTCACCGGCCATCCGATACTCTGCCCCCACACATGTGCTCTACTGCTACTTGTAATGCCCTTCTTCTGTTCAACGAAAAAATAATAAACATTCACCGTGCAATCAACCAAAGCATCCCCCCTACCTCCCCATATGATCCTCCCGAACCAACACAGTTATTTTCCATTTTCCAACTTCCCAGTGATTCTGAGATATCAGATATTATCCACAAGCCTAAGCCTTCTACCTGCCTTCTCGACCCCCTTCCCATGGCCTTGGTTAAAACCTGCCTCCCCTCCCTGCTCCCTCTCGTCTCCGCTCTCATACACGCATCCCTTTCCTCCGGTATTGTTCCCTCTATCTTCAAAACTGTTGCAGTTACTCCAATACTTAAAAAACCTGGTTCGGATCCTAACATTTTTACTAATCCCTGCCCCATCTCCAACCAACTATTTGTTTCCAAAGTTTTGGAAAAAATAGTCCCTACCCAGCTCCACACCCATCTGACACTAAACTCCTTCTATGAACCCTTCCAGTCCGGTTTCCGCCCACTTCACAGCACAGAAACAGCCCTCCTCAAAATAACTAACGATCTCCTCATTGCTGCTGATTCCGGTCTACTATCCATCCTGGTCCTCCTTGATCTGAGTGCGGCCTTTGACACAATATCTCATTCCATTCTCCTCCATAGGTTATCTTCCATTGGCATGGCTAACATCCCAATTCAGTGGTTTCAGTCCTACCTATCAGGTTGCACTCAGTTCATTACTGAAGATTCTCCTTCTCACCTTCAAGGCCATCCATAACCTCGCCCCTCACTACCTCACAGATCTCGTTCACATCGTCACCTCGTCACGTTCCCTCAGGTCCTCCTCCTCCATTCATCTCTCTGTGCCCTCCTTTCGTCTCAGCACCATGGGGAGTAGAGCCTTCAGCTGCACCGCTCCCAAACTCTGGAACTCCCTTCCCCCTCTCATCAACATTAACTCAATCACAGAATTTAAAAAAAAACTCAAAACTCACCTCTTCATAACCACATATCAACTTTGAATTTTAGAGTGCCTTGTTTGTTCATGTTTACGTATGTTTACTTACTGAATGATTTGTGTTTTTATTCTGTACAGTGTCCTTGAGTGACCAGAAATGTGCTTTTAAATAAAATGTGTTATTATTATTATTTTTATTATTATCTCAAAAAGAAATACATCAGGCTCAAGAACAAAAGGATCCAGAACATCTAAAGACTCATGAGGTTGATGGTCAGAGGTCATGGTTCAAAAAATCAATGAATAAGAAATGTAGCGTCACCGAAGGTCCTCTAATTTGTGGCAAAGGGCACATCTATCGAGCTAGGTCAAGCTGGGTCAAACAG
This sequence comes from Nothobranchius furzeri, assembly GCF_043380555.1. Lineage (NCBI taxonomy): Eukaryota > Metazoa > Chordata > Actinopteri > Cyprinodontiformes > Nothobranchiidae > Nothobranchius > Nothobranchius furzeri. The sequence continues at coordinate 25,150,162 of NC_091749.1, forward strand.
TACTTTTAAATCCTCAGATTAACCCAAGGAGCCACGATGTCTGCAAGATCATATCCATATCTGCTGCTGTTCCATCCCAGGAGGAGAACACTTTAAGTCACAATAATAATAATTAATAAAACTCATTGATTTTACTACTGTTTAATATAATCTCATAAATGATGACTTGGTTCAGTATAATGGTATTTTAATTACATGAAATGAATCTATGCTTTGGGTATAATAATAATAATGATTATGGTTGATGATATTAAAAGATGTGTTCAGCAAAGAAGGTCAGTTCACCTTATCCAGCTAACACAGAGTCCAGATAAACGATAACTGCAACACGTTTTTGACGCATGATCAAAGCTTTCTTCCGGAGAGAGTGGGAGTGTCCTGAGAGCTTGGTAAAACTGTAACCATCACCAGCTTCGTCAGCTCTTGAACCAACACCACGGGGGAAAGAGGAACGGCCGTCCCTAAAACCTCCACCTGCTGTTCCAGTCACGCCGACCAGAATAGCTAAGAATAAACACAACTGTAACCAGCTAACGAAGATTCTACCCAGAGTCATTGATTTCTGAGTTAAGTTAAGACTAGAACGTCCACCTGCCAAACGCTTGACAACTGTGTACCCGGGACATCTTTGGACCAGATGATCGGACACTCGCGTCTCCCCTGCCGGACGGAGTGTCATCTTGGATGAACGCATCCTCCTGATCTCCGGATCCACAAGAGGGTCCTGTCTGGGTGAGGTAGAACACAGGAATGCGTTTGATGCTGTTTTCTCTAAGTGAATAACTCAGTTAGCCGCAAAACATCATTTCATCCAGAACACTTCCAACTCTCTGAAAGAAACCTTCAAATAATTCCATCCACGCATCCAAACTCGTATTCTCAATTTAGTTACCATCCAGCCGCAGGTTTGCTTTTAAAACATGTTTAATATCAAAGCTTTAAAAATTGTCATTAAAATTGCCATCCATGAATTTTCATTTTATAAAGCCCCCTTTAGACAGGCCATGAAAAACGGAAATGTTCCGAACCCTGTCCGTAAGACCTTTGTGTCTGAATACAAACATCCGGATAACGTTTTCCGTAATTAAACCGGACGAAGCCCCTAGTAACAGGTATGGACTTGTCACGGACAAGGTGGCTGCTTCAGAGTGGTGAGGTTGAGTTCCGAACAGGGAGGAGGGGGAGGAGGAGGAGGGGACCGGGGATGCTGTGCGCACCTAGATAGCTCGCTCCTGTAGCATGCGGCGAACCATGGCAGCTCGCCTCCTACGGTACCGTCTAGACGCGTGACGGAGCGCATCACACAGCTTCCGTGATTCCTTTTAACCATTGAGCTTCATCATCCAGGTCTCTCATTCGTCTTCGTGTGCGCAGAATTATGCTTAACATAAGTCCGATCAGTGAGAGGAATTCTATCTCTGCTTGCCTTGTTTGACTGAATGGCATGGTTTGGGTAAATGACGCATGCACGCCCGCCGCACCTGCTGGAGAACCCTCTGATGTGGCTGACTTATGACAAAGCTGCTGTCCACTGATGAGATCATCACCAGCTGTTGTATGTGAGGGAGTGTCACCAGGGGTCACTTACTTCTCTACATCAGGTTTTCTCTGTTTGCTCGTCTGAAACATTTAAGTGACAAAAATCAAAACCAGAAGAACCCTATAAGGAGAATGAAAACGTTAATTCTTCACCTTTTACCCATCAGCCTCAGCACTGTCCATCATTCTGTGGAGCTTCTATTTCAGCCCATTCAAACAACAACAAACCACCTTTTCCAGTCAGATCAACGAGGCGGATGAACATTTGAAAACAAACACTGCTTTAGATTTGTACTCCTGACTCCTCGTTCTTCCGTTCTTCAACAACCAGTCCACTCAACCAGAAGTAGCAACAGAGGGTTCCAAATCCGGCCGTTCTCACAAGTCCACCACGATGGTTTGGCTCTGGATCAGATCCACTCTGGTTCATTTAATCAATAACTAATGGCTGCAGAGTCTCCCATCCCCTGTTGGGTCTGGGTGCAGCTCAGCATGCCACAGTTACACTTCCATTCTGGTTTTAATGTTGTGGCACAGCGTCTTCTCCTCCAGGACTTAACTCAAAACTCTTCTGACGCTTTTAGTGCCGTCAGAAAATCCCCAGGAGAATTTAGTACACTGAGAGGAAAAAAAGAACCCTTCTGTTCTCAATCTCTAGCAATACAGCTGAGCCTCTGGAGCTAAACTCCTCTTTTTCCATTTGGCTTCTTGTTATTACCACTGCAATACAAAACAGCAGCGCCTCAGCCACAGCTTTTTTCCACAGTGCTTTATGCACATTCCAACAGGGGTGAGAAGAGAGCAGCATTTTTCAGAGCCGACGCCTGCAGGGATGCAGCAGAAAGCAGGAGCGGTGCAGCAAGCATATATTAAAACGCAGCAGCTTCACAGAAACCTGCATATATTCACCATCTGTGGCAGAAACAAGTCGATGTGAGTGAATGTGATTTATTAGTACCTTCTCCTGTGAAAGGCCGGCTTCCTCTCACCAGGGCTACGAATGGAACTGGGGGTGATGAGAGCAGAGACAGGAAGTGGTGGAAGATGGGTGAGAAAGGATGGCATGTAAGGAAGAAGATGATGAATGAACCATTTCAGCTGATGATAGCACCATCAGATCTTCTAACACATCAGAATCACACGATGAGTGCTGAATGTTACACACACACACACACACACACACACACACACACACACACACACACACACACACACACACATACACACACACACACACACACACACACACACACACACACACACACACACACACACCCACACACACACACACAGACAGACAGACAGACAGACAGACAGAGGTGAAGCTGGAAACATTGGCTCAGTGGAGTCAGAAAAAAACCAGGAGAAACAACAAGTAGTCAAGTATTGCTGTTTTGATGTCTTTGGTCAGCTGAGAGTAACTCTCTTTTACTTTTAACAGGTTAAACATCTGAAGAACAAGCTTAACACATGAAATGGTCACATACTCCAGCAGAAAAGGCATCTGTAAACTCTAGAAGTGGACTCAATACAGCGCTGACTGAGTCAAGCACCTGAATGTCTTGCCATGTCAACATGGTTTTATCAGCAGCTAAAACCGGTGTTATAGCCTTTCCTTGTTCCAGCAGTCGCTGGATCATTCTCTGCTTTGAGCCCCAACGAGTGCAACATTCAGTTATGAGTTTGTGTTCTGGTAGGCCCAGTTCTTTGTGGGCAGCCTGCAGATCACGCTGGTGCTTCTAGCTGTGGCAAAAGGCACCAGCAACCTTCTTTCCCACTCCAACTGACGTTTGGTCCTTCACACTTCTTTCTAAAAAAAGACAAATTAAAAGGAATACAGTTCATTGCTCAACACCAATATTCATGCAGCGTGGAATGTGTGACATTTAAGTTTTATGTATAACACACACACACACACACACACACACACACACACACACACACACACACACACACACACACACACAACTTAAAAGGTCTTACAGCACAAATGCACACATCCAGCCTTAAACATTACTATCATTTAAACTAATGCAAGAAATGCTTAATCTGACATGCTAAGAAATTTACCTATGGCAGTGTGCAGGTGATGTCCGAAGCATGAAAGTGTGGTCCGGTTGTTGAGTGCGACAGCCTTCACAACGTTGGCCCCGCTGTCTGTCGTCACACACACCTGTTTTTCCTCCTGAAGATTCCACGAGCTGAGGAACTCGTTTAGGCCTTTGGCTACATTTTCCCCGGTATGGTCCCCGGGGAAAAAACTTGTTTCAAGGCACTTGTTTTTTTAGCTTCCAGTCGTTGTCCACGTAGTGTATGGTGAGGCTCATGTAGGGGTCTGATGTTCGGCTTGACCACATGTCCGTGGTGGACGCAAAAACTCCACAGACGATAATGCATTTGCCACCTCAGTACGAACCTCTTCATATAAAGCAGGCAAAGCGACTTTAGAGAAGTATTTCTTGGTGGGCAGTTTGTAGTGTGAATCAAACGTTTTAAGCATCTTTGTGAAACCTTCCTTTTCCACACTCTGAATGGGCATCATATCCCTGGCTAAGCAGTGTGTTACTGCATTAGTTAGTTCTCCCCAGCGTTTGCTACTTTTGTCATACGGGGTGCAGCTGTTTATAGCTGTGCCGATTGTTTGTTGAGCCAGCTTCTTTGGTCGTACCACCGCACTTGTTGAAGGGGACGCATCTTCGCGTGCTTTAAGAGCTTTGTTGTACTCCAAAAAGTGCTTCTGCTTCAAATGATTAAATAAGTTTGTGGTGTTTCCTCCCTTCGCCACGACGGCCCGCTTGCATGTTCTACAAAAACTTGTGCTTTGTTGGGTATCTGACGGGCGGAAACCGAACCAGCTCCACACCGCTGAAGTAGCACCTTTAAAAAAAAACTATTCTGTTTCATTCAACGAGCCGCTTTCGCCCTTCTCCTCCGTCGCCGCCATGCGCGTATGAGCGTATGAAAACAAAGGCACTGCGCAAGCGCTTTTCACCCATTCTATCCTATCGCAATATTTCATTTTCTACTCATTGCCCAACATTGTACCGGTATTACCGTGAAAGGTATGATATGGCTCGGCCCTAGCTGGTAACAGTGCAGCTTTCAGCCTGTCCTGATCTCTTTCTGTCAGCGTCACTCTGCTGGGTGAAGACGGCTGGACAGACAGCTTGTTCTGAGGACAGAGACGCTCAGCAGAACACTGTGTCCATATTAAACCTCCAGCCACACAAATGTGTCTCATTTAATTTGGGTTCCCCAACAGGAACTGTTTTAAGCAGTGATCAAATGGAAGATAAGGCAGGGTGAAAGAGGAGCTCACGCAGGTCTGTGGCTCTAATTCACCCTAACCAGGTTCTTCAGGACTGAGGATAAAGTTTCCTCTTTGTTGTTTTATGAAATAATTAATGTGTTTTCTGAAAGTGGGCTGAAACACACAGGAAGAAAAAACATCTGTAGAAATGAAGGTTGGGATCTTGTTTATAATTCACTAATCTACACCCTGTGTGTGTGTGTGTGTGTGTGTGTGTGTGTGTGTGTGTGTGTGTGTGTGTGTGTGTGTGTGTGTGTGTGTGTGTGTGTGTGTGTGTGTGTGTGTGCGCGTGCATGTGTGTTACTCCCAGCAGCCACCTGACAAGTGGCAGCACAGCTGCTCCGTGTGGGGGTCCGACTCCCCACACGGAGCAGGAAGAACGACCCCAGCGAGCTCTAACGACGCTGACATCTGATCCACACACATCAGGTCCACTCACACATACCAATCAGCACCGGACTGTGTCCGTGATAAGATCCACTCTATCAAGGCTCAGCACTCACCTTCTCTGGTTCAGCTCTGCTTCTCCTCCGTTGTTCTTCCCTGGACCCCAGCTGTGGCGACGAGGAGGTGACAGTGAGCGGATGCTGTTCCGGAAAAGACAGGACCGCCGTGGCACCTCTGTCACTCTATCTTTTGCCTCCTCTTCAGCCTCTCCTGCTCCTCCACCAACGTCTACGCTGGCAGTGTCCCTGGGCTGAGTGCCTTCCTCTGGGCTCCAGCTACAACCCAGGCCCTGGCTGTCCTCTGGGCTGGAGCTGGACGGGCCGACGCTAGCCGTGTCATCTGTGGAGGAGCAAGAGACAGAAACCTCGCTGGCGCTGTCTCCTCCGGTCACTCGTTCATCGCTCTGAGGACACAACACAAGAGATTTTTAAACGTTACACATCTCAGAGAACGTGTCAAAGAAAGACCGGGTTTGTCACATTTGACAAAAATTGTTTCATCTATTAAAAATAACTCAGAACCAAACATTTATTTAACTGCCATATTCTCAAAAATGTTTAACCCTCTCATGTAACCAGGTACTGTAAGTAAATTTTAACGTTGCAAATCTGCAACGCCTGCCTCCAGAGGGTTAAAAATGTGAAACTGAATGTGTAGTTTTTGTTTGGACTGTTTTATTTCAACATAAAGAGTCTGAGATTCATTTCCATCATTGTGTGGAGTAGGTGAGGTAGCCACAGAGCTGAGCTGATCTGTGTGTAAGGGAGGGCTGACATCCTGAGGGTCTAGTGATGAGTCACTTCCTGACGAGATCTGAATCAATCTGTCTGCAGCGTTTCTAAAACCACTAACACCTTTCTGACCTTTCAACTTACTCAGACACAGCAGCCTGAAGGGATGAACCAGCGTTGTGTTCACATCGGATATGTTTTGCTAGACAGTCTGAAAACACTGATGACGTAAACACCAAAAGTGGATTCTAAAGAGCTTACTGGATGCTACGTCTTAGATACTTTCTATGGTTGATGTTTTCTGGGTTGCTGAAATAATTTTCAGATGCTGTTTATCTGCTGCTGAGGGTTGTTGTTAACGACTGAAACATCTTTTGTCCTACGCTCCCTTTTTTAAAGCACAAACTTCACAATATGAAGTCAGGGTTAGGTACAAGGACTGGGCTGGAAATGAGAGAAAACACAGCTGAAGTGCAGAGGAAAACTTTTAAAGAGCGCTACAAAGCATGAAGAACTTTTGATTAGGATGACTTTAAAGTCTACAGATGAGTGTGGCTCACTGGATGCAGAGACTGAGTCTGTAAATGAGCCAGACGGCCCAGCAACAGGACAACCATGTCTACTCTAGAATGTAATCCTGCTCCAATATCCACAGATAATAATTTACACATTACCAAATGGTGATGTGTGTGTGTGTGTGTGTGTGTGTGTGTGTGTGTGTGTGTGTGTGTGTGTGTGTGTGTGTGTGCGTGCATGCATGCATGCATGTGTCTCTGCAACACTTGGAGTGCTAAATGACACCATATTGACAATAAGGAATATTGTGTGACTGTGTTTGCTGACTTGGCTGAAGCCTTTGACTCTGTGGACCATAACATCTTACTCAGCAGGCTCAAACATACTGGACTTTCTCAGGCATCCATGGCATGGTTTGGAAGTTATCGCTTAGGCCGTGCGCAAAAAGTAAGAACAGAGGGTTACCAATCTGCTCCTCTACCTCTACCTATGGGCGTTCCTCAAAGGTCATTACTGGGCCCAACCTCATTCAAAATCTATATTAATAACATTGTTCATGCTGTTGACAGTTCTCATATACATCTATATGCGGATGACACCATTTAATATACATACAGTTCTTCCTTGAATGCAGCTCCTCATTCCTGTTTGCTGCTTCCAACAACTGGAATGAGCTGTAAAAATCTCTGAACCTCACTACCTACATTCCATTATCTACCATCAATTATTCATTGCAATCAATAGTTTCTGATGAAAGAGAGATGAAGAAACCACCCTTCGTCATAATTTTTGACAGGTCTATTGTTCTTTGGCCTTTATGACCTTTCCCCCAAACCACCTTACGTCAAACTTGACAGGTGTATTGTTTTATGACCTTTTCTGATATGACCTTTAATGACCCCATATGTCAAGAAATGAATTGATGACTGTTGTGTAATGACCCATGAAGTTATTGATTGTAGTCCCCTTATGTCACGATGTTTGTTGATGATCTGCTTTGATGTATTCAATCTGCAGCACTTTATGTCAAGTTAGGATTGATAACTCTTTTGTGTTAGGATCACTCACCCCACAGTTCCCACAGCCCCTCCCTTTCATACGTGAGACCCTCCAAACACACGCTTTGATGGGGATATCCCGATATGCGTTTACACGACCAAACATTCGGGTTAGAAAAGGGTTACCCCAGGTGTAGTAACCAGGTTTTTAAAAACCCGGTTATGAGCATATCCGGGCTTTTGGCGGTGTTTACATGGCCGTGCGGAACCGGATTATTGTGAATATTCAGGTTTTAAAATGGTTACTGGCTGCATGTAAACACACTGATTGTCTCTTCCTGCTGACCATCTTTGCTTCCATAAACAGGTGAGCCACCCTGAAAGACTGACTCATACCCCACCCCATTCTTTCTGTCTCTTCCTGGCTGGCTGGCGGGCTGGCTTTTCATCTCCCACTTATCCAGCTGCATCTAGCCCATATCAAGGAAAGAAGATAAATGAGTTTTAATCCGAAAAAACGACAAGCTAGTCTGCTGAAATCAACATTTGAATTACGTAATGATAACGGCTTAACCTCGCATCAGATTTTTCATAAACATTTCAAGGAGCAAGTTACAGGGACAAGGCCATTCATCCGTTATATGTTGAAAAGTAATGGTGATTTTATTCCTGTGGTAAAACCATTGTTATGCATGGATTTTGAAGAACCGATGGACACAACTTAAAAAATACAACGCCGCACACGCGCGCGCGCGCACACACACACGCGCACGAGAGAAGGGTTAACAACGGTAAAAGAATTCATTGTGATGTTTTAGTAAAAATATGGCGTGAGGTCCATACAAGATTTCATCATGCAGATGAGGCGGCCTAAATTCAGCGATTATACATTTATTGCTCATAACGCCAGGGGAAACCATCATTTTTAGACTTTGTTTCAAAAAAATGTGTGCAACACTTAAGCTAGCAGCACAGGAAGGGAACCTTTCACCCTAAAGAACACAGGAAAATCCATTTTGGTCATCCAGCTACTTAACAGGAAATGATTAAATGTATGTCAAAACAGCATCATCTGCCCTACCCAACACAAAGTCAGCAAAACAACAGAACATGTCCTTCAGGTCTGTGCTGATCGCCTGGGCCATCACATTGTGCCTCCATCAGCCTTCCACACTGGAGCACGAGGCTGGAGGAGCTATTTAACCCACAGGAATGGAGCTTAATGAGGACCAAATGGTGAGGCTTAAGGATAACGAGCCACAGCCACTTTATAGCAACACTGACATTAAAACAAACACCAACAGATGACGGAGGAAACAACGCTCACACAGATGTTTCTGACTGACAAACACACGTCTAACACCCTCAGAAACAAACGACTGTCGTGTCAGCTAGATATGATAATTGTTAGTTTGTGCTGCTTTAATTGTAAACTAACATAAATCCTTACTAAGGATTAGCATAAAGCTGAATATACAGTGGCTAAATTAGTGTCTCTTTAACATAAGCAATGAAAACACAATGAGAACAAGCTACGTCTGTAAACCTGCCCCCTAACTTGAGACAGATGGGAATAAAGCCGTGCAGCAGAACACACAGATTCGTTCAGAGCACATTTGTAGGTGTTGGCCTAAACGGGCCTCATTGTGCTACCAGCTGCAGTCTTCATGACCAACATAGAGCTGCTTCTGTTGGAGAGCTGGGAAAGAAAGATCTGCTTTATGCTGCAGACACAACTTCCTCTGGGAGCGAGGGAACGTGTGTGTGTGTGTGTGTGTGTGTGTGTGTGTGTGTGTGTGTGTGTGTGTGTGTGTGTGTGTGTGTGTGTGTGTGTGTGGTGTGTGTATGTGTGTGTGTGTGTGTGTGTGCGTGTGTGTGTGTGTGTGTGTGTGTGTGTGTGTGTGTGTGTGTGTGGCTCACATCAGAGAGTGCACGTGACTGCTGAATGCTGCTTTAGAGCGAGGAGAAGGACTCACACAGCCTCAGATCGTGTTTGTAACAATTAATATGCGTTTGGAGTTAAATTTCCCTTCTCCAAGGACACACGAGGCATGTTCGGCTCACAGGAATGACGCCACGGCATTCAGGTGCACATGCTTTCTCCACCCTTCCTCTACATTCACAAAACTGCATCCAGAGAAGAAAAAGATGTTTCTGCTCAGAGAGCAGCAAAGGCATTAATCCCCTCATTTAGAATTGAGCTCCTGTGTTTCTGTTTAATATCGAAGCCACATTTCTCCCACCAGTCTCTCCTAGCATTCAGCACGTAACCCTCAGTTAGCTGATATTTGCTCTGCTGACTTCTCTGTTCATTGTTGCTTACAGCAAACAGGACACACCAGGTTAATTTTACAACATGCAAGCCTTCAGCGCAGAGCAATGGAGCAACACTGAGAGACGGATGTATTTCAACAATAGCCAAAGGGTGCCTGGCTTCACACAGACTTTTAACTGCAGCAGAGAGACAGCAGGGGCCACAACTTTCACTTTCCCAGCAGCAGCGAGGAGCTGCAGGCTTAAAAAGATGCTCGGTTTATGTTTGGCATCTGAGCCTCGGGCGCTGATAAATAAAACCCAGCTCAGGTGGAGAAAAATCTCTATATTATACATGTGATTTAGTCCCTATATGGGTAACTGCAGAGGCAAACACAATAAATTCCTGCTGTTCAACATGACTGAACCTGCAGCTCAAGTCAAGGCTGCAGGAAAATACCAGCTGCTTTGGTTCAGTGGGATAATCCACTAACAGTCACCTTTGGGAAGATGCCGCTGTAGCCCAGCTCTGAATTCAGAAGGCTCTCGATGTCGCTGCCAGAATCTCTGTGGGCGAAGGATGGGCAGCTGGTGGAACTGCTGGTTCTGCTGGGCAAACTGGGAAATGCTGAAGACATGGAGGACTCTGGAAGAGACAACAGCAACAGCAAGTGTTAACACCATCAACCTGCAGGGTAAAAACAGTCAGAGGGAACAATAAGCAATGAGAAGAGTTTCAGATAACAATGAAAGACTCTTCAGGAGACACGGCCTGTAATTATCCTACAGAGGGTGTACAGGTTTTCTAACAAAAACTCACAGAGCTGTCAGATAATCTGTTTCCTTCTTTCCTCTACACACACGCATGTCGGTTAGTCAGTAAAAATGCTTCTGGGAATGTGAGAAGGTGTGAAAAGCCCGGCAGATCAATGGCCAACTGTCCTGAATGAAGCTGTGTGTGTGTGTGTGTGTGTGTGTGTGTGTGTGTGTGTGTGTGTGTGTGTGTGTGTGTGTGTGTGTGTGTGTGTGTGTGTGTGTGCGTGCGTGCGTGCGTGCGTGCGTGCGTGCGTGTGTGTGTGTGTGTGTGTGTGTGTGTGTGTGTGCTAGGGATGTAACTATTCACTCAAGCCACGATTAGATTCGATTTCCGATTTTAAGTTCACCATTCCGAATTTTGTCTCGTCGGGATTCCGTTCAGCCTTTTCATTTGTAAACATGGAGAAGCCAAAAAGCTGCCACACTGTTGACTACTAACTGATTGGAGCGCCCACTATCTCAAAGTTGCTGTAGCCATGCTTGCCTCTTCAGACTGGAGTTACATGTTGGATCATTATGGTATTTTACAGGGGAGCCAAAAAGCTTCCACACATGCGACTTAAATGATGCAGGTGGTTTTTCAAGCTCCTCCCCTCCTCCTGATGAGCACCGCTGTGCGTTTCTGCTTTGGATTAAACAGGTAGCGCCTAAACCCTCCTTGTGACGATACGCGGACCGCGTGCATGCCGAACCGATCCGTACGGATCACAGAACATTAATAATAATAATAATGATGATTTGTTGCATCCCTATTTGCCTCTGTTCTGATTAGCAGCACTATGGCGCAATGTCTGGCCCGAGTAAGCAAGCCATATTCCGTAATATTTGTGGTTGTTGTGAATCTATTTTCCTTTTTTTTTTTTTACAACAATGGATATTTACACTAGTTTGTACTGTTTTTAACCAATTCTCGGAGCATCGTTATATCCCGAGTGTGTGCATGTGCGTGCATGTCTGCTCTCAGGTTTAAAGTGAACTCGGAGTGAGAGTAAGACGGCGGATGAGAACACCATCAGACGACAGTTTTAGAGCACCGATATAAAACAGCTCCGGTGATGCAGAACGTTTTAGGCTGAGAGTACAAAGTCCTGTTGGGTGTTCGGGGCACGGTGACCACACAAGTTTCCACTTTCCCACCTGAATCTGACTCAGTGCTGCTGCTCTCACCATAAAGTTCATTGCTGTTAAACCCGAGCAGCTTTCCACCAGCGGCCCACAGCAAGGCACGTCCCAGCTCCGCCCCCATTATCTCACCCCCTACAGAATAACAAACAAGGGCATCTAAAGACTGAACGCAGCTCTGAGCTCCATAGCCGCTCGGCTCTGGGCGGGAGTTACAGGTTTCTGTACATGTAAGGACATGTACCATAATATCCCAGGTTGGGCTAGAGGAGGAAGGCTGTGGGCTTTCTTTAGCCAGCTGCCAGAAACAGCTGGATGAGACCCTCCACCCAGTCCGTAGGTTTGCCTTATCCTCGATGTCTATTTCAGCCTGAAAAGAGGAAGTTTCTCTTCATCCCAGAGGAACATTCTGCATTCAACGCAGTGATGAGAACAGGAAGTAGCAGCTTCAGTAAATACATGTGAGCTGGTGCTTAAAGAGAGCTAGCTGTGGTAAATGAGGAGGCGAACACCCAAGGGTCAGTGATGGCATACAGAGAAGAAAACGAGGCACCATGCATCCATAACACGACAATAAGGATGTTTCAGCCACTCTTTAGGAACATCTGAATAAATGCTGTCCTCCCTGTCCCAGAAGAACTCTGGAATGGCCTTAGTTTGGAGAAATAGCTGAGCCAACAGCTAGTCTGAGCTTTGCCTAGACCTCTCCTGTGTACAAAAAGCAGATCACATAAACAATCTTTCATAAATCTTTACATCACCATCAGTTTCACTTTAAACATTCAGGCTTAACTATTTCAGACGCAGCTACGTGTGTCCCATCGCTGCACCCCGGGGCCAGGCCCAGCAGAACAGGGCTAGTGTGTGTAAAACTGAGGGCTGTGTAAAGGTTTAGAGAGACACTTTAGCATCGGCTGACATGGATACAAGATAAAAGCTGTTATCAGACAGCAGAAACCTGCTTCGGATGGTGAGTTCAAGTGTTTGGCGTGACGTCGAATGTCTGTCACTGCCGTCCTAAACCCCTTCATCTGGACTCACACAAATGTTAAAATGAACTTTGCACAAGTTATCTGGATTTGTTCCCATGATGCATCTGTGCTGCATCCTGCTGCGGGGTATAATTACACTTGTAAACCAAACAAAAACAGAACTGAATTCCATTTGCATCAGACACCAGGAAACTTGGGAGATTTGAGCTGTTTTAGGATGGAAGTACGGCTTGTTGGTTTGAGTGAGCTTAGAAAACCAGTTCAAGCAAATAAACTCAGCGACGAGAAGAGCGTCTGGTCAAAAACAACAACAGATGAGCTAATACAAGACAATGTGTTTATTACGGTAAGAAAACCCTCTTAATTAGGAGGAAAAGAATAAAGACATAAAACAAAAGCTGCTGCCAGAAATGTTTTTCTGACACGATTCTAATCGTTTATCCAACAGCAGCAGAAGTGACCACTGCTGTTGGTGAAGAAATGAGAAGTTCTTCAGCAGCCAGCCCGGCTCCTCATAAAGACAAGAACTCCACCAACGTCCTGCATCAGACAGGAAAAGAGGCTTTTATCCAAAGCGACATACAACTGTTAACCTGAAGGGCGTGTTGTGATCTGTGGGGGAAAACGGAATACCGGAGGAAACCCACGCATGCATGGGGAGAACACGCAACTCCACGCAGAGATGCTGTGTGTTTGTCACAGACTCCGCCCACTCACACCTGTCCACCAAAACTAGCAGGGGACTGAGAGCTTTGACAGTTGTCTTCCTCCCTCTGTTGTGCGCACACACACACACACACACACACACACACACACACACACACACACACACACACACACACACACACACACACACACACACACACACACACACACATACTGGGTGATAGAGATGACTGCTGAATGACAATCAGCTGTGAGCCCTACATTAGATTAAATATTTATTTATGCATTACATTGTTATAATTATTAGTGACATCACATCAGGGTGAAGTACTCTGATGACTTGTGTGTACAGAGATGTGAAAAGGTACTTTCCCCTGACAGATTTCACGTTTTTGCTCTTTTTGTTTCAGAATCAGACAAGAACTCGAGTCCTGTAAATAATGTAAACATCATGTAAGTCTTCAGGCTTTTCCTCTCGTTTACGCTGCACTGGAAGAGTTGAAATGAAAACGTAGTTAGATAAAAGCAGAAGATTCAAACCAATAACGTGGTCCGGCCGTCCTGGTTAAATAAACAAAAGCAGTGATTGGTTGAACATAAGCTGATGTGTTACACAAGTTCAGATGAAATGATGTGTTTTCCTGATGTCCGCCAACGTTCTCCTGCACAGCTCGTCACACCCAATGTGCAGGTTCCTGTGTGTTGAGTTTCCTTCAGCACTGACTGGTGGTTGTTTGTTTGTTTGTTTGTGTGACTGAATCAGTTCCCAGACTCACCTCTGCAGCTGGATTAAAGGTAAAACAAACATTTGCTGTCAGTTTGACTATTTATTGACTGAATGTGGTTTGGTCAACATGCTGCAAATGTTTCTTATAAACCTACCCTGGAAACGTTTGTTTACACGGTGTTGCATGTTTCCTTGAGTCTTGGACACAGCTGGCATTGTTGCCTACATAAATAAAGTTTTTGAGCTACGCTGCGCTGAACAGCACCCAGAAGCAGCACGAAGAACATGTGACACAACGTCCCCATCAGCACTCTGAACCAGCAGCATGGAAACCACAAGCACACCGATAAGCAGCCACACTCAGCTCCAACAAGTACAACCAGTATTGGAGCACCAAGGGAGGCTGGTCCAGATTCACACTACACCACAAACACACAACCCCGCTGAACAACAGATGAGATGCACGAAGCAGACCAGGACCAGACTTTGTCACCAAACTTGTACATTTGTCCTGAACTCTAATTTTATTTAAGATGACAAACAAGGTCAACAGGACCCTGACCAGTAAAAGGTAGAATCCTCATCCAGGATGGGAATGGGGAGATGGTCTGAGCTGTCTCCAGTCCATCACTGGGACACTTAGAGACAATCACACTCACTCCTAGGGACAACGTAGAGCAGCGGTACTCAGTAGGTCACTTTTCATGTTGTGGTAAAGAGGAGACGATCTGGGGCTGGCCCACCACTTCTAGTTTCCTGCTGCAGCTTCTGCTGCTGCTCAAGAGAAGCAGAGGGAGCCATTTACCCCAGACAGGAAGTGATGTCATCTCGATGCTGCAGGGGAAATCCACCCTTACCCTTCTCTCCATGATACGTCTGCTCAACACTCCCCTCAGCTCTTTCCTCCCCTTTCCTCTTGATCTCCCCCCTTCCTTGGCTCGACACACTGATGAGTTTGTCTGACACCTTTTATGTAAAGATGAGGGCTGATGTTGATTATTTTAGGACTGGTGTGCTGACACAAGTATGATCACACAACAACAATTAGCTGTTCTCTGAGCTCCAGACACAGATGGTGTTAATGTTGCATCAGCTCACCTGCAGCAGCATCAGCAGACGTGTATAACCTGGAGCTGCACAGTAACACGGGACATTTGTCTATATTTAACAAAGCCTGAGCCGAAACGCAACAGCACTTTGTTAACTGTGTTGTCATGTCGCGTAACTTTCAACATGCTAACTGAAGCCTGCAGCTTGTGCAGCTGATCCTTCTGGAGCCTTAATGCAGCTCGCTAATACGGCCTTTCCTCCCATGAACATGTTCACACATCTGATCGTTAGGAGGGTGTGCTCAGAGGTAATAACCTGTTGATGGGATGTTTTTTTATGGCCTGGTGCCTAAAACCCACAGGTATAAAGAGGATTGGTATTTTCTGTTGAACTGAATAGTGGAGCTTCTGGATCTTGGTTCAGACTACAGGGGCTTTAATCTGAAGCTAACATTACACCCAAAACCAGACAGGATGTGAGTTTTACAGGTAAACTCGGTCAGCACAGAGCTTACGGCTAAAACAAGGTCAACAGTAAACAACGACAAACAACACCAAAGGCTTTACACATCAGTGGTCATTGAAGGTTTTAAACAGAAACATCTCATGAACCACTGGACGGGTTTTACTGATACACACACTAGAGGTAGACCGATATACCGAGCTGATATGTACGTGTTTTTATATATCGGCATCGGACGATAGCTGTCCTTAGTAAAGCTGATTTAACGTCAGGCACATTCTCAGACAGCCCTGTACTGTAGCAGAATTTCATTTAAATGTATTTTTACGTTCATTAAAAACGTCTGCATAAGAAATACTTTACATTACCTCTATTTGGGTGTCTGACCTTAACACTGAGCAGTGCACAAACTTAAGATTTAACAGTTAGTTAAATTCAGAGTTCAAAAACGGATTCAGCTTCAGACATTTTGTGCATCAACTGATGTTATTAGTGTCATTTTAGCATGACAATAAGGTGGAAAATGCCTAGAAATCAACAAACGACTGACTGTGCACCCAAATGACCAAAACCGGTATTGGCAACTGAAAAACAAATATTGGTCCACCCCCCCCCCCCCCCCCCCCCCCCCCCCCCCGTGTCCTGTCTGGCTGTGAAGCAAACAGAATTGATGTCTGAATGCTGGTGACAAGCCTTACAGATTTACTCTCAGGTGGAGCATCAAAGTGTCTGCTTTAAATGTCACGCCTGATACTTAAAATTTTATTGTTTTTGTTTCTGAATGCTTTGTAATTCCGACCAGACACGGAGACAGAGGTGAAAGAGAAAGGAAGAGCCAAAAGGAAGGGGGGGGGGGGGGGGGGGGGGGGGGGTCAATAAATAATGTTTTAATTTGAATAAAAACACACACTTGACCACTGGGCCAAAGCGCTACGCCACACAACAGCTACATCAGCTTTTGTTAGCCAGAGTAAAAGTTAATGAAACCTTTTCAGGACTGAGAAGTATGAACTGGGTGAAGTAATGAAACGCCGCGTCACTGTGGACCCGTTTCCCCTTGAGCAAGCTGCTCTTAGCATCAACTTCTGCATCTCAAACCAGCAGACATCACTGGAACTCATAATTATTGCTGTTAACAACCTGCATCCTCCCGATCCTTCTGGCCTGCAGCCACAGCCAAACACCACACTGAGCTCAACATGTTTCCTCTCACCAAGAACAAACTAACGACAACATGAACGGAGAAAATCAATCATACGGTGAGTTCGTTTCTGAAAATCAGGAAGTTTCTTTTTATGAAGCTGACCAAACACACAGGTATGTTCCTGAGATGTCAAGTCCAAAAATGCTAGCATATGGTAACGACATGTTTCATTGTTGTCAATAATAACAAACTCTTAGAGAGGTATGAAGGTCAAATGTCAGTTAGCTGCTGCTTTAGATGACAACGTAAACGACCCACAGCAACAAGTCACTGCTGACAGAGGGCTCACACTAACAAAAACAACACAAACACTCACGAGCAGGACACGAGACTAGAACAATGTCCACTTCTCCAGCAGAGACCAGAGCAGAAACAGCTTACCTGAGTGGTGAGAGCTGCAGGGCCGATGGAACGACGCTTCTCCGTCTCGGTGGATCTACAGAGAAACAGGAAGACACCGAGTCAGCCTCAGAGACATGTGATCGTCACCCACAAAGAAATAATGATGCAGAGTGGCCTGTCTGTTAGGAAGTGCTGCTTATTGTACAGGATGGGAGGAAACAAAGGGACTCCCTCTCCGCCGCTGGACTGGCTCCAGGATTTAGGTCCAACTCTCAGAGAGGAAAGTACTGGGAAACATCTAAGTTCACCTAACTTCTCCCCCTCTCGGCCTTCAGAACTCAACAGTCATGGTGACAAGACACACACACACACACACACACACACACACACACACAGCTTTATAGAGATCCATGGTTGGTTGTGAACACACAGTAAAGTGTCTTTGCTTCCTCTGTGGTTTTAATGTCTTCACAGCAGCTGTGTGTGTGTGTGTGTGTGTGTGCGTGCGTGCGTGCGTGCGTGCGTGCGTGTGTGTGTGTGTGTGTGTGTGTGTGTGTGTGTGTGTGTGTGTGTGTTGCAGACAAAAGCTCTACCATCCTAAGCGAAGCGGTGTTAATCTGATAGTTCGGTCTGAATGTGAAGCTAACAGAGTCTCTGATAATCTGATGATGTTTTAATAAACACCATTGATGACGAAGGCGTGACCTTAAAGCGGTCCCTCATACAAGCCGCATCACCACAGAGCAGAAAAACACACAACAAAAGCACAACTTGTTAAAATCCCACAGCTGCTCCTTCAGCGATGCTTTTAATCACCTCAGCTTTTTTTTGGCTGTCTTTAGTGACCGCAGAGTCAATTTTGTTGTACGCCTGTGCAATGACAACAAAATGATCTTGAATCTTGTTTCCCTCACTGCTTAATTCTTCACCCAAGCTAAGCTCTGGTTAATTCTGGCACAGATAACAAGCTTAAGCTTTAAACTCGGCAGTGGAAGAGCCACACACAGGAACACTCAGGTGCAGCTTCATCATCTGAGGGCCTGCAGGCAGAAAGGAGCAAAGCAAAAGTCCACCATGGACAACAGACTTCTGCTGCTTGCATTCAATCAACAGGCCCCAGTTTATAATATATAAACTTCAAATACAGTGATTAACTGAGACAGATGTGGATAAAAATGTTGCTTCCCTTCTGTTAAAATCAGAAATTCCAGAAATGGTCGCTGAAATAACAGAGAAGTAAAAATTCAATTCAATTCAATTCAAGTTTATTTATATAGCGCCAAATCACGACAAGAGTCGTCTCAAGGCACTTCACATAATAAACATTCCAATTCACAGTTCATTAAGCCAATCAGAAATGTTTCCTATATAAGGAACCCAGCAAATTGCATCAAGCTAAAGTGTGAATGTGTAGAGGTAAATACATCCACCTACAAGCCCCTCTAGGAAATAAACGTCAGACCACAGAACGACATGGACGAAAGTGCTCTGTACCCGTGTAGCCTGGCCTGTCAGACTCACTCTCTATCTATTCTACACAGAGGACGAGTCTGGACACTCAAGAGAGCACCATGAGGGGCGGGACTTGTCAACTCAAAAATAACCAATGAAAAAAAGGCAGGAATGACGACGCTGTACTTATTTAGCTGTAGTCAAAGATGGCGTCTGGCGGTGGTTCAGACTTCTTTCTTTAGAAAAAAGTGTTTAGCACTTCGACTTGTTGTGGTTTCAAAGACGTGCCCAAGTCACTTAGAGCAGAGGAATGAGTAGCAGAGAACTCCGCTTCAGTCTTCGATGTGTATGACACACTGAGCGTTGCGGTGTGTTACATAAGCTACTTAGCGCTGATTGGATCAGATAGAGTTATCAGGGAGTGGGGTTATTACTACTTCCTGGTAACAAGCTGTCACTTCCTGGTGCACTGGCACTAAAACGAGCATCAACTGAAAATAAACCACGAAATGATTTTTCCACACAGAAACCAAAAAAGTTCAATCCATCCATTTTTGTGCGCCTATCCGGAGTCTGGTCGTGGGGGCAGCACCCTAAGCGGAGGGGCCCTCTCTCCAGCCACTTGGGCCAGCTCCTCCGGGGGAACTCCAAGATGTTCCCTGGCCAGCTGAGAGACAAATCCCTCCAGCAAGTCCTGGGTCTTCCTTTAGGTCTCATCCTGGTTGGATGTGCCCAGAAAACCTCACCACCAACCTGCAGAGAAAACTCACTTTGGCCGCTTGCACTCGCAATCTCATTTTTTCAGTCACTACAACACCCACATCCCTGCAGATGCAGCACCAATCTGTCTATCGATCTCGTGCTCCATCTTTCCCTCACTCGTGAACAAGACCCCAAGATATTTAAACTCCTCCCCTAGAGGCAGAATCTCATCCCTGCCCCGAAGAATACGTTCTGCCCTTTTCCAACTTAAGACCACGGTCTGAGGTTTAGAGGAGCTGATTCTCATCCAAGCTGCTTCGCACTCGGCTGCGAACAACTCTAGTGAAAGCTGGAGATCACTGTCCGATGAAGTCAACAGGACCACATCATCTGCAAAAAGCAGACATGATCTTTAGGCCACCAAAACAGATCCTCTCAACACCTTGGTTGTGCCTAGAAATCCTGTCCATAAAAGTTCTGAACAGAATCGGTGACAAAGGGCAGCCTTGGCGGAGTCCAACTCTCACCTGAGCCTGACTCACTGCTGGCAATGTAGACCAAGCTCTGGCACCGGTCATGCAGGGACCTAGCAGCCCGTATCAGAGGGTCTGGTACCCCACACTCCCAGGGTATCCCGCCCCAGGGCGCCCCTGATGGATGTGGTCGAACGCCTTCTCCAAGTCTACAAACACATGTACTAATATAGCCAGGAATTATATAGGAATAAATACCAGCTTTGTAATAAAATATGCCAAACTAAAATACGTATTTTATACTGTGGTTCAGCAGGCATAAGTGACAAAAAGTTGAACTTTAGTATTGCTAAATGACACGTAATTTATTGTTGGTGCAACACAATTAAAGTTTGCTAAAGGCAGCTCCATCCACAAAGAACCATGTATGGATCGTTACCTATATGACCCTCACTCGGTCCACGGGGAGCTGGTGTCTAGCTCTGCCAGCTGAGAGGTGGGGGACACAAAGGTCAGGTCTCAAGTCCATCGCAGGGACACATAGAGACATCTAGTCACACTCACTCACACCTAGGGACAACTTAAAAGTCTCCAATCAACCTGACATGCATGTGCTTGGTCTGTAGGAGGAAGCTGGGGCACCTGAAGGAAACCCACACATGCATGCTGAGAAGATGCTGACTCCACATAGAAAAGCTGCAGCTGGGGCTCTAACCACCTCACTGCCACATCCTTACTGCTATCCTCACCTGGTCATGAGCATTGTGTAATAACCACAAGAAGCTAGGTCACAAATAAAAGCATCTGAAATGAGTTTCCTTGACACAGGACACGTTGGAGGGATCTCCATGTTGGCCAGGGAAGCCCCTGAGATCCACTGGTGGAGCTGGAGGAGGTTGATGGGGAAAGTATGTTCTGGGTCTCTCTGCTAGGACTGAGACCCCCGAACTGGGAAAAGCAAATGAAAAAAATATATATAAGAAGAAGATTGGGCTCACAGACACACCTGAAGCTGTGATGCTGCAATCGTTTATACGTCTTAGTGAGTATAGCTAGGCTGTCACGGTGTTGTGCAGCACTGGAGCCCTGAACAGGAGGTGGACCCACAAGTACCAGGCATCAACTGAAACAATCGGTAGCTAATCAGAAATAATAAAAACTACTCAATTATCCAAACAATTATTAGCTGCAGCCCTAGCTACTATTGACCAGTCCACCGACCCACAGAAACACTGGGTCCCGTCTAGTGTGTGTGTGGCTGTTAACTTATACATCCTTGCAGTTGCGCACACACACGCGCGCGCGCTCACACACACACACACACACACACACACACACACACACACATCAGCTTGCATACCAAATGGCATCATGCTCAGGCGACTACACCAGCCAGCAGGACCACCACATACACTCACCCACATGACAACTGTTGACTTATGTAGCATTTTCTCTCTCATCAAGTCTCACATGCACACAACAAATCCCTCTCACACACACACACCCAGAACACACCCACCTTTTTTCCTTCCTTTCCTCACAGCTGTGTTCAGATAACAAACAGAGCTCGCTGAGAGAGAACAAACACGCTGACGAGGAAAGATTAGCTGGTCACAGAGGGCTCCAGCACGCACGCAAACACACACACACACACACACACACACACACACACACACACACACACACACACACACACACTGTAAATGTATAAAGCTCTGCTGCAGGGCAAAATGAATCCAAACTGCACCCACTGCTGTAAGAAGAGGAGCCAAACCAGAGACGGAAAATTCTGGAAAAGCATCATCTCTAAGGAATGTTTTGTTGTTTTACCAAACCACAACAGCACAGAGCTTTCATTGATGTCATCAAATCACCAAAGCTCTAGACTGGCAGCCATTTTGGATGTGTGAATAGCACTAGCTTTAGGATGTCGTTGATTATAATACAGATAAAAACACACCAAACACACCTAAATGCACCAGGAGCATTTAGAGGCTAAATCTAGGGATGGGTACCTTTGACATTTGAATCGATCCGGTACTAATTCCCGGTACCTACGAATCGATACCGGTACTTAACGGTACCAATTTTCGATACTTTTGAGTGTTTAATATTTTTAATTCTCTTTTATAATTAAGTATATATTTTTCTCAATATATAACCATATTTGATAAATATCACGATAAATAACATACAACTGTTTGTATTTTAACATCGTCCTTGTAGTTTTACAAGCTGATAATTAAACTGAAGCAAACATCTTTAATGTGAACTAAATTTACTGTGTATCTTCATTCCTTTTGCCGCCTTTTTTCATTTTTCCTACTGGGAAGTTAGAATTTCCGAGGAGAAAGCGAACGCACCATTAGCTGATAACAGCGGTGGCAATGGAAGCTAACATATCAAGCTAACGTTATCTTAAACAGTTTATTTAGCTGCTGGAGCAGATTAAAACGATGATGCCTCACACTTAGATCGTTGTCACTGGTTTCATCTTCACCCAATCACCCGTCGCATTTAGTAAAGTGAAGCCAAACTTTAGAGCGCGTTCATGTTCTTCTAGTCGGAATATCGGAGTTCCGAGGAGAAAGCGAACGCACCATTAGTGAAACGGAAGCTAACAAATCAAGCTAACGTTATCTTAAACATTTTATTTACCTACCGGAGCTGCTCTGTTTACAACTCGCTCGCAGCGACCAATGACATCACGCTCTTGCGCAAGCGCAGCTGTCTAGGCAAGTTCTCTTTGTGAAGGACGGGTACCGAAACGAGGCACCGTTTCAAATGAAGTGAATCAATGCTCGGTCGGTTCTGTGGAATTCAGTCGGTACCTTAAAAAGTACAGAATTCGGTACCCATCCCTAGCTAAATCGTATCAAGAATGGTGGAGAACTGATCCCTAAAAAGTTATGGACCATCTGATCTTCATGCAGACCTTGATTAGCGTCCTGAATAACAACAGCCAAACGTGTTCAGGGATGTTTAAACCAAGGTGTCTGGTGACCAACATGAAATGAAAGACATGTTCACAGTAGAGGTCGACCGATTATTTTTAGAAGCCGATGAAAAAATAAAACAGGCACCTGTGTGGCCAACTGCCACTGTCAGTACCAGAGGTGTTTCTTAACGCCAAGGAACCTCTCCTTGATGTCTTGGCCCCACCAAGAGAAGCCACCAAGACGTTTTCCAATGTTCATGTTCTATGAGGCGTGTGTTCTCCGTTTGTTAGCCGTTTAGCCAGCTGAACAAGGATATACGGGAAGTGTCTTGTAGCCTAGCCTTGGTCAAAATTTACCCACAATACACTGCAGTGTTTTCAAAAGGATGGCGAATCAGAAGCCAGCAGCTGCTTCGGGGGCAAATTTCAAGTTTAAAATTAAGTCACCTAATTTAAAATGTATTTTTTAGATCCAAAGAAGGTTTCTATGGTTGGTTAGTTGCTTAGTAATTGCAGCTTCGAGAGCATGCGCATGCGCTGACGGCCCAATCACCGGACACACGGCGGCGTTTTGAAGCAGATGGCAGCTTGTTAATCAACTTCCACAAACAATTAAGACAGATTTTCGCCTAATTTACTCACTGGCAACGCAAAAAAATTAATAAATCTGGTAAATATAACACACTCAACCTGGAGGTAAGTGGAGAAAAATTAGAAAATTTGCAAATATATATTGACAAGGTTTTTGAGTTTTTTGTCATGGGACCAAAGAAAACAGCAGCAGCTGAGAAGGAAACACCGGGGACCAAGAGGAGCCGTCCCCAGGACTCGCCCGAGGCCTCATCTCCCCATAAGGATATCTTAGATTTACTACAGTCCATAGATAAACGGCTTCTGGGATTTGAGGGGCGACTCCACCTGCTTGAGGTGCTTCACAAGGAGTTCCAGGACCTCCGAACATCTCTGGAGTTTAGCCAGGAGCAGGTGGAGCGGCTTGCGGCTGAGAACGCGTCTCTGCGGGAATCGGTTTCCTCCTTGACTGCAGGATTGGATCGGATCTCCCAGGACAACAAAGTTCTAAAGGAGACGGTTCTGGATCTCCAATCACGCAGCATGAGAGACAACCTGGTGTTCGCAGGCCTTCCGGAGCAGAAGCGGAGGATTGCAAACAAACCATCAAGAACTTTCTCCACACCCACATGAAGATACCTGAGGAAACGGTTAAAAACATCACCTTTCATCGGGTACATCGCCTTGGAGCCAGAAGAACAGACAGCAGAAGACCTCGTCCCATCGTGGCTAAATTTGAGCATTTTAAGCAGAAAGATCTTGTTAAAAGCCGCGGGAGAGAGCTTAAAGGTAAAGATTACAGCGTAAACGATCATTTCCCTAAAGAAATTCTGAACCGCCGTCGAGTTCTCTTCCCGCTGCGCAAGAAGTTCATCCAGGATGGGAAGCGGGCTGTGATCTCCGTGGATAAACTGTTTGTTGACGGTAAGATCTACAAAGAACGAGGAGTAACAGACTCGTGTTAATAGACAAACTTCAGATACAACTTTATTATTATTAAAAGCACTCACTGGGTTTGAACATGTCAGGATTTATAGCTGCTAGATCCGTTTAGAAATGTTCACTTGTTCCCTCACCACCTCACACCCACAACGCTTTTTCTTTTCTTTCTTCTTTTTTCCTTTTTTTAACCTTTATAATTCCTTTCTTTCCCTGTTTTATCTGCTTCTGGGTCTTTACATCTGCATGGCACAACTTTTTTCCCTTTCCACACTACAGCACACAACTTGCGCACGCGCACACACACACACACACACACACAGACTCCATACGCAGTCACACGGATAAGTAGCCTAAGGCGTTTCATTGCATCAAAACACTGTTGGGCTTGTCTTGTTATTGTTATTATTATTATTATTATTGTTTTTTATTATTTATTTATACTTTCTCATTATCAGCATTAATATTTTTATAATAATGTTGTAGGGAAAAAAATAATATTATTGTTTTTTGCTACTATTATTGTTATTTTATTTAATGTTGCAAATGATACTAGTGATTATAATAACACCCTTATTATTTACTCTATTATTTACTATAAGATTAATGTATACGTTTAATTACTTATTTTATCTCATACACATGAAGGCATTATATTATAGGTACTCACACACACACACATCTATGGGTGCACTAAGGTTTGTCTCATGGAACGTACATGGAGCTGGCTCGAGAGAGAAGAGATAAAAAATTTTGATCAGTTAAAAAGAGTGCAAGCAGACTTAATATTATTAGAAGAGACTCATAGATCTGCCACATCTGCAGATGAACTTAAAACACCTGAGTTTCCCAGCATGTTCTCTGCCTGCTATAACTCTAGGAAAATAGGTGTAGCTATTTTAATACACAAAAACATCAATTTCACAGTATTGGACACAATTTCAGATCCAGAGGGTAGATTTATAATGTTAAAAATATTTATACAAAACCAAAGCTTATTTATCGTCAGCATATAATATCCAAATATTGATGACCCTCCATTCTTTCATAATTTTTTCTCTGTACTCTCCGAACACTTGGACTGTCCATTTATACTTGGAGGTGATTTAAATTTTTGGATGGACACTTTAACAGACAGGCTCAGTACAGCTGGGACTCAGCGCAATTGGCAATCCACTAATATAGTTAAACAGTACATGAGTGATTATGGGCTTTGTGATGCATGGCGATCTCTTCATCCTAACCGTAGAGAGTATAGTTTTTTTCTCACATGTCCATCACTCTCATTCACGTTTGGATTATTTTCTAGTCAGCAGCTCATTGTTGGCTGACATTTCAGACACTGAGATACACCCCATAGCTTTCAGCGACCATGCTCCGGTTTCTTTAACTCAGGTAAACAAGAAGACAATCCCACCAAACACAAACTGGAGGTTTAATACATCACTGCTTAAAGACGAAGGTTTTATTGATTTTGTTAAAAAGGAGTGGGCTTTATATTTAGAACATAATGACCTGCCTGGAACATCGGCCTCTATTCTCTGGGAGGCAGGAAAGGCAGTGATGAGAGGTAAAATAATCTCTTCCTCATCACATAAGAAAAAAACAGAAAAAAAACGTATTCAGGAGTTAGAATAAATCATTAAGTCTTTAGAGACATCCACAGAAGAAGAGTTACTGAGCAAATTACGTAAAGCTAAATTAGAACTTCTTGGAATTATTGACAAAAAGACACAATTTTTAGCACAAAGACTACGAATAGAAAACTTTGAACAAAGTAATAAATCAGGTAAATTTTTGGCTAGCCAGTTAAATATTAATAAAGAGAAAACTACCATATCTGCTGTTAAAGACTCAACCGGGAATATAGTTTATGACCCTGAAAGAATAAACAACACTTTCGGAGACTTTTATCGAACTTTGTACTCACCACAGATAAACCCATCAGATAACGAGATCAATGAGTTCCTTGACAGGATAACACTTCCTAAATTATCAGACAGCCAAGTTACAGTCCTGGACTCGCCACTAACATCAGCTGAGCTCCAGGAAGCCCTTAAATCCATGACTAATAGGAAAGCTCCAGGTCCAGATGGGTTTCCAGCAGAGTTCTACAAAGAATTCTGGATCATTCTGGCTCCAACATTTTTCAGAATGGTAAGGGAAATCGAAGAGAGCGGCAGATTACAGCCAAACATGAATTCAGCCAATATTAGTCTCTTGTTAAAACCAGGCAAAGACCCTGCATTTCCTACCAGCTATCGCCCAATTTCTCTTATTAATGTTGATCTCAAAATTATTTGTAAAGCCCTGGCAAAAAGATTAGAGAAGGTAACCCCCTTCATAATACACCCTGACCAAACTTCTTTCATTAAGGGTAGACAGTCATCCACAAACTCGAGTAGATTACTTAATTTGATAGATTTCTCTTACAGTAGAAACATAGAAACTAGTATATTATCTCTAGATGCAGAAAAGGCTTTTGATAGAGTTAACTGGAAGTTCTTATTTGCAACTTTACATCAATTTGGTTTTGGGAACTTCTTCATAAACTGGCTACAAACATTACACAATTCACCAACAGCACGTGTCAGGACAAACAACCAAATTTCAGCTAGCTTCTGTCTTCAGAAGGGGACCAGGCAGGGATGCCCAGTCTCCCCCTCACTGTTTGCTATTTTTATCGAACCACTAGCGGCAGCAATTAGGCAAACAACAGATATTAAAGGGATAGTGTGTAAGAAAATAGAACATAAGATCAGTATCTATGCAGATGATGTTTTACTCTTTCTCCAGAATTCTCAATCCTCTCTCTCTCCCATTCAATAGAACTGATAAACTAATTTTCAAGAGTTTCAGATTACTCTATAAACTGGTTAAAATCCACAGTTCTACCAATTAATTTCTCTTTTGTCAATTTGCTTAATACACAATTGGTGTCAGGGAATATCACATACCTGGGAATTAATGTCTCTCCCAAGCTGGCAGATCTAACCAAACTAAACTACATCCCACTTTTAAAGAAAGTTGAAGATGATCTTGCAAGTTGGAAATCCTTACCGATATCACTCATGGGGAGGGTTGCTACAATTAAAATGATGGTCTTACCCAGAATAAATTACTTATTCTCAATGATACCAAACAAACCACCAGCTGACTGGTTTAAATCTCTGGACTCCTCAATTACCAAATTCCTTTGAGAGGATAAACCTCCACGAATTAGCTTAAAAACGCTTCAGAAGACCAAAGACAGAGGAGGACTGGATTTACCCAACTTTTATTATTATTTCTTACCCCGGGTTTCCACGGGAGCCGTCAGCAGCACGTTACTGCAGCAGCACGTCTTGCTCGCGTAAGCTGCTGCTTGGCCCTTCCCACACGACGCGAAGCAGCAGGAGAGCAGCTGTCACCGACCGAGCACGAAGTCACACGAGTGACTTTGTCAGTAAACACAACAACAAGCAGGAGAAAATTGCAACATGGTTTGTGTTTTATGTTCTGTCCGTTTTATAATCGCCAATATGGACCTGAAAAACAAAGGAGACCGCTAGATAGGTGATAACTTCTCACGGGGACGCACAGTTAGTAACGTTTTTTAAAAGTAAAGCAACCGGAAGGCAGTAAGTTCTTTATTCTGAAAATCTCGGTAGCTTCTCTCCATTTCCGCGTCCGATTTCCTGTCTTTCCTTCCCCAAAAATGTCGAACTTGACCCGTTTCAGAGGCGTCGCGCGTAGAAAATAGAACCGGCGCTTAAAGGCCGCGACATGCTGCTCCTGAGACGCGACCGACTCGCGCTGCTGACGGCTGCTGACGGCTCCAGTGGAAAAGGTTCTGTTGACCACAGCCGTTCCTATCAGCAGCTATGACGTGCTGCTGCAGTAACGTGCTGCTGACGGCTCCCGTGGAAAGCCGGGGTTAGCCAACAGGCTGCAATATATACCAAGATGGTTGCAGGATAACCCACTAGATGAGTCCTGGTTAGATATAGAAAAGACACTTTGCAATACGATAGAGCTTTCAGACTTACCATTTATTAGCTCAAGCATAAGAAAACATGAAAGCTTCAAAAGTATTAGTATCAGCACCTCTCCGACAGCATGTTGGGAGTATCTAAAAATGACAGAGTCTTCACTAGTAGAGTGCAGACGCACACCTATCTGGAATAATCCAGACATTTTGCTAAATAACCAAATGATGAACCTTCTGGACTGGAACAATAAAGGAATCCTATACCTGGAACACATATATGAAGGATTGGACTTCATCCCATTTAATCGAATAGTCTCCCACTTTGGAATGGATAAGAATAGCTTTTTAGAATATCACCAAATTAAATCTGTAGTCAAACAAAAATTTAAGCTCAATAAAGTAGAATTACAAACACCACCAAGGGTATTAGACTTTTATAATCTCAAACCCCCCAAAATACTGTCTAAAATATATAAGACACTGTCCAAAATAGATGATAAAATTGCAATCCCTATTGAAAAATGGGAGGTGGATCTATCAGTTAGCTTTGACCAGAACTTCTGGTCCCAAACTTGTTTAAAAACTTTTAAAATGATCAGACACCCCAATTTACAATTAATTCAGTACAAAATTCTACACAGAGTACACTATACAGGTCATTGGATGTTCAAGATGGGGTTTGTATCATCTGACACCTGTACACACTGCACAAACAACATTCCTGACAATTACATTCACACACTGCGGTCCTGCCCACCTGTCCAGGAATTTTGGGGTAGAGTATGTGAGGATCTGGCAAAATGTCTGAAATGTCATATCCCAATTTCCCCCTCTCTTTGTTTACTGGGAAACCTGGACGATGTCCCGATTGAAACATCTTTGGTTCATGTGGTTCTGACTGCCATATGCATCACTAAGAAAACTATCCTCTTGAATTGGAAAAATAGAGAAACTCTCTGCATTAACCAGTATAGAAATCATTTGTTAGATCATATTGCACTTGATTTAGCCTCTGCTTCCACTTCAAATCAATCTCTCTGGGCTTCTTTGATCGGTTCCATCACATAGCGATGATGGGGGACCGTTGATGTTGTCCTGCGGGATGGTGTGGGTGGGGGGGTGGAGGGTGTGAGTTTGGAGTATCCGGATGTTCCCTGGAGGTGGGTTCACTGGTGGGGTTTGGGTCCCTGGGCTTTGCTGGGTCCCCGGCGGGGGTGGTCGCCCCTGGGTCCCGGGTCGCTGGGTCCCGGACTCGGCCGGCTAGGGGGTGAGAGGCTGCGGGCGGGCCTGTGGGCTTGCCGCTGATATCTCCCGGGACTCTGCCGGCTGCTGGTTGTGGCCCCCCGGGGCGATCCTCTGTGCCTCTCGAGGGGGGCGGGGGCCTTTCTGGTTGCAGTCTCCTTGGGGTTCCTGTGTTCTGGGGCAGCGCCTGGATCTCTGGGACTTGGAGCTCCCCCGTCTCCTACACATCTTTGGTCTGTGGTCCCTCACACTCTCTATTGGACGCTCCTATAGAGAAACCTTATATAAACAAGCGTGTGTACACACAAAGGTGCTCACATGGTGCTCTCAAAAGTATGGGCTTGGGCATGTTCAACACTTGTCTTAAGGCTGTCGTTGCCACTAAATGCACTAGGATTTATTATAGTGTGATTGTTCAGTTAAACAGTGTTGATTTTATATTTCATCATCAGGTTGACGCAGTGATAGCTTGCTCCTGATGTATTGTTGTGTGTCCCATTTTTTTCTGCTCTTTCTCTTTCTGCAGGTCTAGAAGCAGACTCTTGTTAATTATTGTTTATTTTTGTGGAACCCCCCTCTCTCTTCCCACCTTTTGACTTTTCCTTTCTCTTTCACCTCTGTCTCCGTGTCTGGTCGGAATTACAAAGCATTCACAAACAATAACAATAAAGATTGAAGTTAGGGCTGCTCAATTAATCGAATTTTAATCACGATTACGATCTGAGTTTTGAACGATTATAAAAAACAAAACAAGCCGATTATTTGCTCCTCCCGCTTGCGCTGCCCTGAGTTGCAAATGAAGCGCTCCTCCACAGTGTTGCCAACTTAGCGACTTTGACGCTATTTCTAGCAGCTTTTCAGACCCCCTTCTTGACTTTTTAATCCTAAAAGTACCTAGCGAACATCTCAGAAACATCTCTGGTAACCCTTAGCTACTTTCTGGATAACGGTCGTCGACATTTCCTGCAGGTTAGCTAAACACTCCGCCTGAGCTCCGGACCGTTCTTCACAACATTAGGAAAGGGAATGATGTAGTGATGTGTCGGTCGCTAAAGACAGCTCTCGGAGCCGGCTCCCTGTTGGAGTAACCAGAGTGAGTGACACACACACCGCACCTGCGGACTCCTGAGCAGCTTAAAACAGCTAAATGTGCGCGTGCAGCGCGCTAAACACACGTGCAGCTTGCCCGATTGCTGTGAGACCGGGTTGGGGGGTGGGGGGTGCAGCTGTGGTTGGGACAATTATTACATTAACTGATGGACTTGTAAATAAATAGTTTATAAATAAGGTAGAATAAGTTCCTCACGCTGATAAATAATAACTAACCTCTCTGAGGACACGGTGCTCCTACAGCACCTTGACACGACTCAATAAATGTTATGCAACATTTTGTGAACATCAATTTATTTGCATTTATTTGTTATAAATGCCACTGTATAATTCTTGCTGTCAGTATTTGCAAGATATTGGTATTTGGTTCTGTACTGGTTAGACTTAAATGAGTTAAACCAAGGTCTATAGCCCTTGGGTCATAGACTATGAGCTATAAGTATATTGGTCTTTTTATACTGGGAATCAGGAGTTATTTTAGTGATCATCTTGTTTCCTATTTTTGTCCTAATTGTGCCCTGAGCAATTTTATGACTGAATAAAAACAAATAAAATCATCATAAATTGAAAAATCGTCCTAAATAATCGTGATCTCAATTTCAGTCACAAAAATCGTGATTATTATTTTTGCCATAATCGAGCAGCCCTAATTGAAGTATCAGGCGTGACATTAAAAGCAGACGCTTTGATGCTCCACCTGAGAGTAAATCTGTAAGGCTTGTTACCAGCATTCAGACATCAATTCTGTTTGCTTCACAGCCAGACAGGACACGGTAAAAAAAAAGAGAAAAAAAAGTAATTGCAGCTTCGGTGGCCAGCGGGTAGTAACTCGCTTATATATTTAATTTTACAAATATATACACAATTTAAAAGTAAAAGGCTCATTATATATTTATATTGAAACTTATACCTACAAAAAAATGCGTTTTCTCCCATGGCACGTGACGTTACGTGACCACCGTGGAAGCCCTGGTCACGTGATGCAAGTCTGTTTCATTTAACCGTTTTCTTTGACCAAGGAGGGATAGTGTCCTCGTAAGACACTGCCTTGCAAGGCCAGGAGTCTCGTCATTGAGAAACACCCGATGATTGGCTGAACCTAAGACTTACAGAAGTTACAATACCACATTTGTAAAAGTCACGTTAGCACGTTGACAATGAAGATTTTGATTGGTCAAAACTAATTTACAATGGTAGTCTTAGCGGCTGTAGTCCAGTAGTCCAAAAATAAACACTTTTCGGAGAAAATATGTTTGAATTTCCAAAGGAAATGAAAAATAAAAGCAAAGATATCAACTGATAAACGGTGACCCTCAAAAGCTCTTGATTTTGATGAAATGGGACAACATAAAATATAAAAACTTTATTGAAAAGAAACCAAGCAGCATTTTGAATGAATGAATGAATGAATGAATGAATGAGTGTATTTACATAACAACTAAGGAAAAATACAGATGAATTCCACATTAATATAAACAGATATGGCTTCAAGTACTGTTGTCTGTTTTTCGCAGTCCGATGTTGGTTTAATGTACTTTGACATTCCTTACAAAACTAAGTAAAGTTTAATTAACAAATTACAATTATAAAGAAAACATTTAGGTGGTAACAAACAAGAATGTATTAACTAAACTGCTGATGTCTTTCCAAAACTTAAGTGTGAAAGCCGACTGGATTTGCCGGAGTGTGACGTCTTCAGCAGGCGCAGGACCCCGAGCAGATCTGGTACCAACACTGCCACTACTAGACTGAAGTAAGGAGCCAAAGGACCCCAACACATCATACTTTTTTTTATGTTTTCAGTTTGTTTTACATTTTAAGTTCGATAAATATTAAGCGATTTATTGACATATTTAATTTATTATGCACACAGTGAGTGTTCAGTTTTTTCACAACCAATGTGCTGCTAAAACACACACACACACATCTATATCTATCTATCTATCTATCTATCTATATATATATATATATATATATGTGTGTGTGTGTGTGTGTGTGTGTGTGTGTGTGTGTGTGTGTGTGTGTGTGTGTGTGTGTGTGTGTGTGTGTGTGTGTGTGTGTGTGTGTGTGTATAAAATCGGCTTTAGATATCGGCCATCGGCAACAATATTCTTTGAAAATCAGTATCGGCATCGGCCTTAAAAAAACCACATCGGTCGGCCTCGAGCTGCCATCAGACTTCACCTTAGCTGCTAGCTTAGAAAGACTACCACTCCAAGACCAAACAGCAGGAATTAGTTCTGTCGCTAATTTTGAGAGGGTGCTCGCTGCAGAACCACAAAGGCGGAGCTGCACCATAAGGTGGAGCTGCACCAGGGTCAGCCCCGCCCATTCACGCAAACTCAGCCTAGCCCACTGACTTCCGTTTTTGTTTTCCAACTTCATCGCAAACTAACCTGACCCACATGAATTATGGCTGTTACTACTTTACAAATGTTAATGCTCCAATTAAACAAGATAAATATAACTTGCTACATGACAAAGCCTGAATACATCTTGAAATGAAACGATTTCTTTTAGCAGATATCTGCCCACAGCCGCTCTAACAATAATATGGGGCAACAGCATGAGTGACTGTCATATGTGCTCTGGTAGTCCAGTGGTAAGATCATCTGAAGCAAATTTTGCTTCCCCCTCAGCTGATGCTGGTTCGATTCTCGGTGAGGTAGGCATCAATCTATTTAGCCAGCTGAAACATTGAATTTGTTTATATTTTAGTTGTAATGTTTATTTTCAGCAAAATATTTATGTCTCTAAAAGTTCTTTGAATTTGGTCGTTCCTAAACAGCATTTTAGTTGAAACTCTGCTCACAAATGGACTCACACTGGCTAAATAAACGAATAAATAAATAAACACATTAGTCATTGTATTGTAAACGGTATACCAGTAAATTGTTGTAAACATAGTACTGGCAAGTGTAGCTAGAAATTAAGAAAAGGGGTTGTAATCTACCTAAGATTTCTGCCACTGGGAGTCGAACCTGCGCAAAACTATATGCCAACCTGCCTCTACCCCACCACATCTGATATGAAGTAAGTGGTGTTACATGTAATTGTCCTATCTAATGTAATTGTCTTTGGAGATGGGATGTATGGTTTATTGGCGGTGTCTCAGTAGAAGTCATTTCAGAAATAATTTGTCAGAAAATTCACAGAATATCCAGATTTGAGAACCAAGACCAGACCCACTTCAGGGGTCAAATTGAAGCTGAGATGGGAGGAAAATGCATGAATGAGGCCAAAAATGGCTTTGGCGTGTTTCTTATGAGGAAATGACAATATAACATGATAAAAAAGTTCCAAAAGTTAGATTTTTAATTATATGGAACCTTTACAAAAACTGTTCAGTTAACTTCTCACCTCCGTCCTCAATCTTGTATTTTTTAGCTATAAAACCCTCTTTGGTTCCAGAATGCTATCAAGTCTGACAACTGGAAGGAATTAGACTGACTCTGATGGAATGGACGGGGCTGACTCTGGAATGGGTGGGGCTGACCCTGGTGCAGCTCCACCTTTGTGGTTCTGCAGCGAGCACCACTTGCTAATTTTTGCAGATTGGTCATTCTACCAAAAGAAGGAGTAGATTTTCCACAGAGCCCAACCAACACATCTTCGGGACAACCAGATGTCCAAAATATTCAGCCCAATGTCCAAGTCAAATGGCAGGCCTCAGCAAACACAAACTTACAC
This sequence comes from Nothobranchius furzeri, assembly GCF_043380555.1. Taxonomy (NCBI): domain Eukaryota; kingdom Metazoa; phylum Chordata; class Actinopteri; order Cyprinodontiformes; family Nothobranchiidae; genus Nothobranchius; species Nothobranchius furzeri. Next base: position 25,184,423 of record NC_091749.1, read on the forward strand.
TGATTTATGGATAATGTCAGTGTGTGACTGATGGTTGAGCAGGTGAAAAAAGATTCCACAATAATATCATGCTTGATTATTTTCATTATCTAGTTTTTCAGGTACTTTCAACTAACCAGCTTTGTCTCAAACCTCAAAAAGTTTAATGGACCACTGGTCTAATAGTTGGGAAAGGACCAGATGGGGTGAACATTTCTTTTATTGACAGGGTGTCACATGGTCACAGCAGTAACACACCACCAATAGGCTACGCCAAATGGACAAAACAATGCTTTTTCATCCTCTTCCTACAGCCTTTTGAAGTCATTTTAATTATTCATGATGTTATGCTCACAAAAACAGCTGCAGAAAGTCCTAAAGAGCAATATGAGAAATACAAATAGAGGTAAAATACCAGCAGCACCTGCATGAACCAATATGTCCATGTTTCCAGCCAGAAGTACCACGGGGAAACAGCAGAACACAGTGAGACATTTTGGAGATTGGGAGGTTAGATCAATACCAACCAAGAGGCACAGGTCAGCCAGAGAGGCCTGAAAAACAATCAAGTAGCAAGGAGCCGATCAGCCTGCCTGAAAGCTGCCAGCCAGGGTTCTCAATGGACTGATGCATATAAGTTGTGTCGCAGGAATCTAAACTTTACCCAGTTAAAACACATCTGGTTTAAAAATGACGGAAGGCTGGTGTGTGTGTGTGTGTGTGTGTGTGTGTGTGTGTGGTGTGTGTGTGTGTGTGTGTGTGTGTGTGTGTGTGTGTGTGTGTGTGTGTGTGTGTGTGTGTGTGTGTGTGTGTGTGTGTGTGTGTGTGTGTGTGTGTGTGTGTGTGTGGGAGTTGGACTGCTGCCTTGTCTTCTACACAGCATCCAGCCAGAGAGGTTGTGCAGCAGAGAAGGATGCCAGGCTGACAGAATGACTGTTTCCAGCCAGGCATGAACACACGGCACGCTTTGATCTGTGAGGCTGGCAAGCAGCAGACCTGAGGATGGAGCTATTCTGAGCTCACTAGAAATGCACTTCTGTCTAAAGGATCACTGAAAAGTTTCTACCCTAACCCAGACAGACTGACTGACTGGATTAAGTGACCCGCCCTCTCTCATGAGAAAGTAGGAAAATCATCTGAGAGGCATAGGGAGCAGGAGCTCCTCCAAAAGACAGAAACCCAAGTCTGGTGAGCTAGTTTCCAATCCAGCGAGGTGCTTCCCACCCAATTGTGGGACCACATGTTTATTTACATATATATGTGCTGTGGTACTGAGGTAAAAGGGCTTATTCACACTGACTGTGCTCAGTAAGTAGACCAATGAGGTGTGCTGTGACTCCAGCCCAGCAGAGACGCTGGGATGTGAAACGCTGGTCAAAATGAAGTCATTTGGCCAAACGCCCGTTTCCACTGAAGGGCAGACGAAACCGTTAGCCTGCTGCTGCCTTTTCCCACCATCCTCTCTCTCTCACTTTCTCTGCTCCTCTGTCGCTCGCTCACACACACACACACACACACACACACACACACACACACACACACACACACACACACACACACACACACACACACACACACCGTGCTATTTCAGCCCAGCAGTGTAAAGAGGAGTTGACATTAGAGGATGAGTGCAAAAACATGGAAACAGATCTATGAATAAGAATTGAAGTTATCTTTGTTTTGACAAATTAGATTAGAAAATAAATAATTAGTTAATTATTAGCTGCCAATCCAGTAAATCAGTCCCGTCTCTTCTCCATTAAAGTTTACCATTGTGTGAGAATTTGTTTAGATGTCTGATCCAAGTCCAGTGGTGGTTACTGGTGAATTTCAATGGTGCTATGGTTACATGGTTAATAAATATTTGAGATTTGTTTATTTTGTTGTTTGGGTCTGAACCACAGGAACTGGAGACGATATTATTTCTGTCTCTAGGGAGGTTTCAGCTCCCATTTCAAACTGGGTGGTTTCCAGTGTGAAAGGAACTAACTGCTGTGTTACTGGTCACTGACTGATCTAAAAGGAACCTCAGAAAAACAAGAAAAACAGCAAATACTTAAAAAACTTAAATATGGAATCATATTTCAAATGTATTAAAAGTAAAAACAAAAGAACAAATCTGTGAGATGAATCTGGGTCAGATGCCAATCAGATAAGACTCGCCAGTGGAAGAATTAAGTACCAGGGGCCTCATTTATCAAGCTTGCTTACGCACAAAACGGGGTCGGAAAACTGCGTAAGAAACTTTCCACGCAAACTTTGGGATTTATGAAAGAAAACTTAGCGGAAAAGTGTGCTCAACTTTAGGTTGACTAATGACCTGGCTTACGCACATGTTGACATGGAGAGCACCTGCAGTGCTGCTGCTGAGAAGATACAACTATGAATTCCAGCAGCATTATCACTTGTACCGCTTTGTTTTCACACAGAACAAGGATCCCCACCCCCACCCACACACACACACCCTGAAGAGCAGAATATGGAATGCAGAATATCAGCAGGGGGACAGATTGAGACAGAATGTCATGTGTCTGTGACAGTGTGTGTGTCCGTCACTGTGACCCGATTGATCATGCGCCCTGGCTACTTGGATAAGGGAGATCTCTGTTTGGGTGACTGGTTAGCGCGCGGGACTCTCTCCCGGGAGTCTGGGGATCGAATCTTGATCTGACCTTTTTTTTTTATATCCGCCACAGATCTCTCTGAAGAACTCACAACATTGACGGCTTCAGCAACGCTGTGCCACTTTGTGGATTTTCTCTTATTTGTTTCGCAAAAGTACTTCCTTTCATTTCTCCACCTCACCCACAGGTACCTCAATTTCTGCTTGTGAAATAGTGCTTCCTTGATCTGCAGCCGCGATCTTAATGGCGGAGCGCTGCAATGAGCCAGCTTATGTATTATATGCATGAGATCCACAAGGCACTTTGCGTTGACCATTTTTGGCAGAAAGTGGGCGTGTTGAGGGCGGGATGTGATCAAAAAATAGCTGAGAAGCTTTCTAGATAGTTTCTGATTTGTAATGTGGAGATTGCGTGCAGCTGTGCGTACTCCATGTTTGATAGATCACAAACCTACTCGCCATGTTCTTATGTGTTTTTAGGTATTTTTATTCTCATTTATTATGGTTGTTGTATGTTTTAGAGAGCGAACATCTACTGAAGACAAATTCCTTGTAAATGTAATTTTACTTGGCCAATATATCTGAAATCTGAAAATCTGAAATCATAAGTACATTTTTTTGCTGACCTTAAGTACGGTTTTAGTAAGGATTCTACTAAATGTTTTATAAATGAGATCCCAGCTCCGTAACTGGAGGGTCGCAGGTTCACGCTGTCAGTGCGCCCCACGGCAGCTGTGGCTACACTGTAGCTCATCACCACCAGTGTGTGCAGTAAAGTTGTGTTGTAAAGCACCTTAGGGGGGGGGGGGGTCGTCTAGGACTCTAGAAGGTGCCGCATAAATACAGACCATAAACCATTTAGCTGAAATGAGTCAACCTTCGAGAAACTGCAAACTAAATAAGGATCCATCATGAACAAACATCTGGCCCACATGACCTGACCAAACATGTTTCATTTAAAATTTAAGTTAGCATGTTCATGTTTTGTTGCATCCCCAGCGCCTGACCAAGAGTTGTAGTCCAGATGTTTGCTTTTGATTGGTCAGGTCCAACTTAAACTATTTCTGTCATGTTCTACGCCCCTGTTGTCCCCAGCTCCCTCCTGGTTTCCTTCATGTTCTCCACTCTCCCCACCTTTTGGTTTAGTGTTTCAGTTCTCCTGTCTCCTCTAGTGTGTGTGTTTCCTTTCCCCACTTAGATAATTTATTTTCTTCATTTCAGATCGCCCTGTGTCTTTGTTTCTATTATGTTTTTAGTTTAGTTTGGTTATTTCAGTAGCTTTGGTTTTCAGGATTATATTTGGTTTTTTCCCCTGCTTCTCCTTATTTCGTTGTTTTCACCTGTGCCCAATTCCCACACACCTGCCCCTCGTGTTGTCGGTCCATTGATGTTGTCAGCGTTGTTTTTGTCCCCCTCTAGTTTCTCAGGTTTTTCGTGCCTTTTGGATTTTGCTTACCCTCCTTAATAAAATGATTTTTTTTCTTACAACCTCTCCTGCCTCGAGTCGTTCTGGGTTTCTGCATTTTGGGTCCGACCTCCTCCTAATCGTGACACTCTCAGGCTCAATACAGAGTTATTACAGGGCTGGGAGAATGAGATTGGACTGTTTTTGCTGAGATGTGGATCAAAAAGGTGAAGCGCTGTAACTTATTCAAGTGTAGAGGACATGGTCGCACCCATAGTGTGGACTTTAAAACAATGTTTAGAACAAAAAAATTCATCTTTGCCAAACTACTCCAGAAGAAGCATATTCAACACCTTCCTAAATATAACTGATTTTAATAACATCTTAACCCAATCACAGTCAAAAGACTACAGTGGGATAAAACCCATAAAGGAAAGTGTGGAAAGCACAATCTGAGCTGTAAATAGCAGCCGCTCTGGGTGCTGCAGAAATCCTGTTTACAAAGATTCAAATGAGCAGAAATTTGAAATGGTTTGACACAATTATTACAGCTCAGAACAGGCCTTCTGAGACAGAATAATTACAGTACGACCAAACGTTTTGCCTGTACAGTTCGTCCAAATAACCCCAGGAAGACCCTTAAGTGTCCGAGCTCCATTAGGTTTTACGCACAGTTGCTCAACAGCGATGGGCAGAGAGCTGGCATCTGTCGTGGTGTCACACACAGCGTACCCACGCAGCAGCGTGCACCCAGAAACCACACTCCACCCCAAACTAATCAGTACTGTGTGTCTACAGGGCCACTATCACAACCATACAATCATACAGCTGGGTGCAACACAACGAAAACCATAGACTCCCACACACGGCCACTGCTGCAGGTTTCTAAACGTGCTGAAGCACTTCGTGATGCTCCTGGTGAGTTTTGTTTAAAAGATGCTCATCTCTTATGAGCTGTTACGAGTGAGGCCTGTGACACCAACCTGTCTGAAGAAATCTACGCTGTTAAATCACTTCATGAAACTTCATTTAAACTAACGAAGCCATTACTTATCTCTGAACTCTCTTTCATGAATCACTTTTATGAATTAAGTCCTGCTTTCATAATGCTAACCTTTCTTTCACTGCTTTTGCCCTCATATTTTATCTGTCTGAAGCACTTAACAGCTGTTTTCAAAGCCTTCGCTCAAATGACTGTTATTACTGTGGCACTGGAGGTATTATCATACCAAACAACTTTGTTTGAAACGGCAGAGGAATAGCCTACCTTAATCAAAACCACGTCTACGGTTCGCTCTCCTTTGGCACAGAAACTGTACCTCCGCTTGTACCGTTCGTACATTTTCACATAAATATCCAGAGCGGGGCTACTGAGCAGAATGTAAAAATCCAGCAAAAACACTCTTGAGAAGTGAAGCTGCCTGCAACGCTTCACCTCTGGCTGCCACAGAGGCAGCTTTCCACCAGACTCCAGCTCCAGTCCCACCCTCTTTCTTTACTTCCCTCCCTTCTTTTTCTTATCCTGTCCCCCCCCCCCTCTCTCTCTCTCTCTCTCTCTCTCTCTCTCCCTCTCCCTCTCCCTCTCTCTCTCTCTCTCTCTCTCTCTCTCTGCAATGAATAGCTCTCTATCATCGGGTGAACCACTCATCAGACGTACTGCATTGGTGCTCATGCAAAAGGGCTTTATTGCATCAGCTAATATGATTCAATCATCATTTTCCAAGTTCCTTCAACAATTCTGTCATCCAGACATGCCTCAAGGCTAACAAAACCTCTGAGGCCAGAAACTATACACTTTAATCACAGAAAAAACATATTTGATTCAAGCAAAAGTACATAATTACCTGTAGCTGGGGGTCCAACTAATTTAGGTATGTCTACTTATAAACAAAGACTAACTAATGTGTTAAAATGTTTAAAATCAAGGATGGGGATCATAAAATTTTTACTTCAAGTTAGGAAAATGTGTAAATGTGATTTCTGGACCACAAACTTAAGTGACACTGAGCATTTTTAACACTTTAACCAACTCCTCAGGGTTCAGTGATTGTGTTGGTAGAAGGTTTACCAACTTCACATGGGACAGCACTCTGCAGACCAGAAACAGCACTTTACAGTTTTGTAGAGCAGGTAGGTGCCCTAGAGGGGCGCTAATTACCTGCTTAACAGCTGCTAGCTATTTTACATGCTGGTAGCTAATAAAAGGCTAGCAGTTCGTTTTTTCGGTTTACAGACTGTCAAAAAAAACATAAAGAAGAAAAAAGACGTTTGCTTTTTTGTTGGTAAAATGGTGGAGCCTGGAAGTAAAAGTCAGAGAGTAATGTCTTAGAGATGAAGCAAAGAGCTAAAACCAGAGTGAACACTGGCGTACGCTCTTTGGAGGAAGCTGAAGGAGGGTATGAAATCACAAGCTGATGCTGACCTGGCTTTGTTGTTAATTATTTTGTCCAACAGTGTGGATTGATTTCATTTGTGGCTTATTTAGTATCAGTTGTCCCATGTTAGTGTTAGCACGTAGTTAGCTACAGCAGGCTGCTGCAGGGTTGTTTATGATAGCTGCAATTCAACTTTCAACCAGTAGGGCCGAGGAGCAGCAAACTGTTCAGCGTTACTGTAATGTTTCATGACCCGCAGCAGGGCCACTACTAGTGATGCGCCGATATGAAATTTTTTGGGCCGATACCGATATCCGATATTAAGATCACTGTTATGGCTGATAACCGATATTTGCCAATACCAATATGCTAACATTAACACTTCTAAAATCAGCTGATTTTGTATAGAATGAAAATGATTAAAGCTGAATTTACGTTATTATGTACACACAACACACACATTTACAGTTCTGAGATGATTGCATGCACTGTTCACATGACTAAACAATCACACGTCACCCCCTCTCCCTCTCAAACAAGCAAAAAAATGGAGACAAGATGAAAAAAAAATTGGTTGTTAATATCGGCCCGGTTTTATTTATCGAACCGATACCGATATGTTAAAAAATGACTAGCATCGGCCGATACCGATAATGATGCAGATACATTGTCCATGCCTAGTCACTACTCCAACTTCGAGCTTTGGCACAGGAGAAAATACTTATTAAGACTAAAATTGCAGAACAACTATTAACAAATACAAACTGCAAATATACATTGTGATAGTAGTTCCTAAACATCTCTACGATCAGGCCTGAGACATTTAGATTCATGTGGCGTTGCTGGAGTTGTGAAACACAGTTTCTTACATGAGAAAAGCCCACTTCGATCTCAGCTTCTGGCCAAACAGTCAGGAGAGAATCCAAGAAACTACGAATAAATCAAGCTTCTCTGTTATCTAAAAACGATGTTAACAGCAAACCAGATGTTTCATAAAACAAGGAACTGACACAGAAACAAAACAAAAAAAAACTCAGTGGTTGGAAACCAACACTCAACAATACACAGAACAATTATGGAAGTGAGTACTATTACTTTACAGTAGTATTATCTATGAGATTGTTTCCCAATACAAGATAAAGATACATGAGTGCTTGTTGGATATATTTGATATTAAGGTGTATAATTATTTCATAATTTCAATAATAAGCAGCAAAACTGAACAGAAAACAAATGTTTCCTTGACAACACTGTCAATTAGTCACTTTTTTAACATATCGGTATCGGTCCGATAAGTAACGTTGGGCCAATTTTAGCAACTGATATTCCTTCCATTGTGTTTCTGTTTGTATATCTGTTTCAGAGGGTGAGGGTGGTAATGATGTGTAATTGTTTAGTACTGTGACAGTGATGATAATCATCTCAGAGGCATAAATGTGACTGGTGTGTGTCTCTGTGTGTGCATGCATGCGTGCGTACGTGTGTGTGTGTGTGTGTGTGTGTGTGTGTGTGTGTGTGTGTGTGTGTGTGTGTGTGTGCGTGTGTGTGCATGCGTGTATAATAAATTATTGCAAATTAAGGTTATCACGGTAACAGGTGTGGCGGTAAACCCCGGTAAAAAAGTTGACAATAATAACAACCGTCTTGTTATTTAAAATATATATTATTTCGGTGGATTACCGTGGCTGCGGTGTAGGCGCGGTAACCCTTACCAGCCACCGTATCATCTGCTGAAGTTGCCGGTGGCACATGCGCACTTTGTTGTTTACAGCCAAAACTTTCTTGAAGCTAAAGCTGGAATAATGGCCAAAGGAGGAGACGGCAGCGCTCAGGACATTTATTATCCCTCAAAGAAGACAAAGTGGGAAGTACGGGCATTTTTTGGATATTTGAAGAATGCCGAGGGACAGTTGATAGAAGACGGCTATCGTGTTTGCAGCACGTGCAGAAAAAGTGTCTGTGAAAGGCAGCAACGCTTCAAATCTCATGACACATCTGCGTGACCATCACCCACAACTCTACAGTCAACGCAAGGCAAGTTAACGTTAGCGTTTTAGCTAAAATGTATGATCGGAGGATTTGGGTTGAGGGAGAACGCAATATATATATAATATATATATATATACATATATATATATATATCTGGCTATATGTATAGCCAGATATATATGAATATATATGTCAGACATCACACTAAACAGTCACTCGACTGACAGGGTTAAAAAAAATATGATCAACCTTTTTCCCCATCACTTTCATTTTTATGTTTGTGTATTATGTATTTTTGAAAAAGTAATTAATAAACATTCAATACCATTACAATTTCCTTTGATTTAATTTTAAATCAATATTTAGAGTGCCCAACAATGCAATTTAACGGTTTTCTTGAAGTAGAAACGTTTAACCTGTGCGGCCAGAGTTCTCACCTTCCTTCTGCTCTGCGTAAACCTGAACTGGTCACCTACTTGTGCGTAATCAAATGTCTATAGGGGAAAAGATGAAAAAGCTATAGCCATGAGGTTCAATCTTGCCTCAGACCGACTTATTGCTGTTTTATGGTGTGGCTGAATCTGTGATCCACTGCCACGCGGACTGGAATAACAAATGCTGCAGTAACATGAGTTGTGGTCAGGGTCATGAGGAGTCACTGGCTGGAGCGGATTCGTTCTCCCAAAATAGAAGCTAATATCTTAATATGACCTTGAATGAAAAATGTTGTTATAAAACCTCTTAAAAGTTTTTATCACAGAGGAGGCAGCGCTCATTTCTGCCTTCAGTCTGACGGCACAGCGCAGCATGCGCTTGTTCAATCAGTATAGGTGTGTGTGTGTGTGTGCGTGCGTGCGTGCGGCACAGCTCCATGAGCCGCTCCAGTCACCGCGTCTCGTTATTGGCGCTATTTAAACCAATGCTGTAAAATTACTTCTGCCCAGTCCAGATGTGCTCACATGTGCACCCGTGAGCCGTGGTTTCGCTGGAATGCGTCTGACCTCTGACAGACACACTCTGAACTTCAGACCTTCAGCGCGCTGTTAACAGCCTGACACGTTTAGAATGCTGTCCAACAGTCAGTGTGCTAATATAATAATATAATAATGCTAAAATGCTCAGATGGGAATCATTTCTTGATTTATTTTGTTACATCCACAATGTTCTGTGTGTGAGGTTTACAATGTCAGAACACCTGCATGAGACATGGTGTTAATTACAATCTGCCAGAATGACTCACCACCTTCAGATTTCTCCAACATCGATAAAAATGATCGAATATGGAACGTATCTTGATATTAACAGCGTGCGCAGGTCAGAGTGCTGAAGTTCGAAGCGCATCATTATTGTGAAGCTAGGGCACATGCGGAGGACACACACACACACACACACACACACGCAAAATATCCTTGTTTTCAATGACATTTATTGGGCCCACTTACTCTTTCTTAGGCCCACCCACAAATGAGTTTCTGGCTACGCTAATGATGACATATGACAGACTTCTCTGAGCTCCGCAGCCATTACACTTTTCACCTGGTGCACCCCCTAGCGGCAGCTCGCGCACCCCACACTTAGGGAATCCCTGTTCTAATATTATCAGATGAAAAACAAAATTATCAGACATGTTGTCAATTTTATTGTTACCGATGAGCTTAACGGAAAGCCGTGTCGCAAGGCTAAAGGAAGGATGAGGTGGATGAAAAATTATAGCTGAAATTATGGTTGGGAAACTCCCCAGATCTCAGTCCCATTGAGAACATGTGGTCGATTCTCTGAAGAATGATGGATTAGCAGACGCCAACAAACTATGATCATCTCCCAAAGGCCCATAAAAGAATTAGAAGTCTCCATTAATCCGGATTTGGCCCAGAGGTTGGTGCCCAGCATCCCAGAGTCAATGGACATTGAGGTCAAACACTGACACTGAATACATTTGATAATAAGAGCATTTGAAGAATTAAAATTCTTCTTCAGTTTCTATAGAAACACATAAAAACAAAAACATAAATCATGTTGAAGCCACTGAACAAAACTATTTTGTCACTGCCAAAACTTCTGACCATGACTGCAGCTTGTGTTCCACGGACTTTCTGAAGACGTGGAAATGTTACTCTATCATTCTGTATGCCGTGTTTGTTGTGTAAATATAAAAATACCTTAGAAAGCAGAACTTTTAGATATAATTTTTGAGTTGTAAGAAAAATAATTTGTCTAAATTTAGTGTAATTCAGTGAATTTTTAGTTTTTCATACCTTAAGTTACATCTATGTTCTCATTTTTCCAACCAAGAGTAAACCAGCTACTCCATCACATGACCTCATTCTGAATCAGACTATTATACTCTTGAAGTTCAGTGTGACAGTGACTGTCCAAAGCGCTTTAATAGCTGGGAGCTTAGTTGTCATTTGTAGTGATTAATCACAGATTATTTCCACCAGAAGAAGCCATGTTATAATTGCACATTCCCAGATATGGTGCCCTGCATACAATAAACGCTGCCCACAATTCTTTAATGCTCTTCCATTTATTCTTTTTTAAAGGGAACGAGCAGAGCTATTCAATTCAATTCAATTCAAAAATACTACCAATCCCAGAGGGAAATTGATTAATTAACTAACACACAAGCAAGGGTGTATCTGGAGATTACCCTTGCTAATCTGTATCTGCATTTTAATTTAGACAAAAATACTTATGATGTTTCCTTTAATCAACGCAGGTAACACAAGAAATGTGTATATTTCAGATCATTTGTAGTTTTAGTGTGTTTTAATATTCTATTGTGATTAAATTAAATGTGATTCCGGTATGAAGGTCCAATACCAACTTGATAGACTCTGTTTACCTTGAAAATGATCATTCTGGAAGTAAGAGCTGCCTGTGATGAACTAGCAATGTGTCCAGGATGTTACTTCAGGGTCAGAAAGTTTCAGTTGGCTCTGTGAGCCAGCCTTGGATGTAAAAATAAAGTATTGCTGTTGTTCCCGTTGTTATATTACACACCAGTCCAAGTTGTCTATTGTTGTTTTGCCTGAGTCACAATGCCTGAATGAGAAATGAGACAAATATTAGATCACAGGAAGAATGAAACATCCATTCTCTTCCACTTATCCGGAGTCAGGTCATGGGGGCAGCAGCCAAAGCAGGGGGGCCCAGACTTCCCTCTCCCCAGCTACTTGGGCCAGCTCCTCCTGGGGAATCCCAAGGCGTTCCCTGACCAGCCAAGAGACATAGTCCCTCCACCGTGTCCTGGGTCTTCCTTTCGGTCTTCTCCCAGTTGGACGTGCCCGGAAAACTTCACCAGGGAGGTCCAGAAAGCATCCTGACCAGATGCCCGAGCCACCTCAACTGGCTTCTCTCGATGTGGAGGAGCAGCGGGTCTACTCTGAGCCCCTCCCGGATGACCAAGCTTCTCACCCTATCTTTAAGGGAGAGCCCAGACACCCTGCAGGAAAACTCATTTCGGCCGCTTGTATCCCTGATCTCATTCTTTCGGTCACTACCCAAATCTTGTGACCATAGGTGAGGGTAGGAACGTAGATCAACCGGCAAGTCGAGAGCTTCACCTTCTGGCTCAGCTCTCTCTTCACCAAGACAGATCGGTATAACACCCGCATCACTGCAGATGCAGCACCAATTACCAATACTAATCTGTATATCAATCTCATGCTCCACCTTTCCGTCACTCGTGAAGAAGACCCTGAGATCCTTAAATCCCTCCACTTGAGGCAGGACCTCATCCTTGACCTGGACAAGGCATTCTGCCCTTTTCCATCTTAAGACCATGGTCTTGGAAGAAGGAAGTACCAACTAAATAATAAAAAATTGTTTACATACAGGTATGATGTATGCTCGACTTTTTCAAAGGGAGACTAGGCAGTTTTGGCTTGACTTTAGCCCCCCCTAGTGTTTGTTAGTAGAGCTCTCATCCCTATGAGATAACATCTGAAATATCTCCCCAGCCTTCCTTAGTTTCTACTAGAATGAGTCATCACTGAAATAAACAAATCAGCTGTGTTCATGATCTAAAACCAGCAGGAAACTCGCTGGAGCCAGACTGCAGTGCCGTACGGTATGTATGCAGGTATGTCAGCTCCATTTTTTTAAGTCCAACAGACCGGACCGGCAACTGTGAAGCTACAAGTGGAATATTCTGGTCACCAGTGTTGGGAAAGTTACTTTTTAAATGTAATTAGTTATAGTTACTAATTACTTTGTCAGGTAACTCAGTTACTGAGTTACGAGATTATAAAAGTAACTAATTACCAAGAAAAATAACTACTTAGTTACTTTTTTCATTAAAGAATGCAAGAGAAATGGGTTAATTGAACTTACTTAATTTACTATAAATTACTACAATAGTGAAATATAAATGACTAATGACTGGAACATAATAAAATGTATGTCAAAATGTTTTTTATAAACCTGAATAATTTAAATAAATAAGCACTTAACAGGAGGAACTACTAACAGGAACATTACACTTATCTGGACTATTAAAAGGTCACTGTGTGATATTTAACAAGACCCCAATCAGCTAAAATTTAAAATTGCAAATAGAAACACCTGTAAAGGTTCCCGAGCCTTTAAATGGTATCTCAGTCTAGTTAAATTACAGAAATAAATGTAAATTTGTACAGTATTTTAATTTTTCCAGCATCACATGTGTGTCTTTAGCATCATTTATGTTGCTGGTAATCTAGTAACGGTTAAATAAATAAATAAAATCCTTTAAAATGACACTAGAAGAGGCACAAATCTGATGGAGGACTTACATTTACTAACTTGGGTCAGACCCAACCACAGAAGAGCTGCAGCTGGGTGGTAAACACACACAGGTAGTTCTAATAACACCTGAGCTCCATGGCGTCTGAGACTGATGCATCAGTGTTACAGCGGGACTAAAGACATGATCAGAAACAGGTTACAGCTGGATGATCTAGGAAGGCAGAAGATCAGGACGTTTGAGCGGTGAACAGGTGAGCGGACCTACAGGGCGTCCCGCTGTCACGCTAAGATGGGCACGGCTGCAGATCCACACCTGCAGCCGTAGACCACTCATCACATCTTACTCGTTCTTCACGGCCGTGATGCTCTTGGATGAAAACATCTGCCTCTTTAGCTCCTGATCAGCTGATGACAGCTTCAACACAACACGCTGCTTAATACACGCATTTCCTTATCAGTAACAGAAACAACGTTTTGATAAAAGAAGACGTAATTAATTAGTTTGTTCGTTACTGAAGGAAACATTTTTTTTAGTAACGCGGTTATTTTAAACAGCGTTATTCCCATCACTGCTCTGTTGTGTCTACAGCATGCTGAGACAGCGAGAACACTGAGGGTCTCCGCCCACCCAGCCAATCGTCATCGTGTTTGTCAGTGCGTTACCGACACCTCTCTCTCCCTGGCTGCAGCTGAAGTGTGGCGGTCAGAAAGCCTCACGCTGTTGCTCAACGTTCGACAAGCACATAGTAACGCACAACCTTCCGTCCCCAGTAACGGTAACGGCGTTGCAACAGTGCAAAAGTAATTAATTAGATTATTCCGTTGCCCAAAAAAAGAACGCCGTTATTTTAAACGGCGTTATTCCCATACACTGCTGGTCACGGGGCGATGGGGCTGGCTGGCATCTCATTAACCCTGTAAAGGGTCATTTTAGCACATTCTGGCTCAAGACAATGACTTAAGCCGGGCGTACACTGTGCGACTTTTTCACTCGCAGCGTTCAGCTTCAGCTCAAACTGTACGACTTCCTCGCAGAGCAGATCTCACGAGTCGTGTGCTCACACTGCACGACCCAGTTCTCGCATGCGACCTGACTGCTCACACTGTACGTCTGGTAGCAACACGTCGGCCCTAAAACTGTGCTAAAAATAGCAGTTTTTACTCAACACGTCAGACTTTTTTGTCTTGCCTGTTGTCCTTCGGGAGTGCTGCAGGAGGACACACAGGGATTTATGGGGGTTGGATGAGGAAAACGAAATAAAGAAAGTGAATCTGTGTTTTGTGATCAGTTTAATTTGACATGAACACGACAAACACGCTTTCTTGACAATCTTTGAGTAAAAAAAACGTGTAGAAACAAAAACGAACAGCGTGTGTTATTAGGGAAATAGCGAGCGACCGGCCGGCGTTGATGCAGGATCGCGCGCGCATGCGCCGTGAGCGGTTCTGATGCTTTTTGGATCGTAGCTGCTCGCAGCTGCTCGCAGCGCCGCTTCAACACTGCGATACCCTCACGAGGGACGAGCGAAATATTAAACACACCAGAAGTCCCTGCGACCTCACGACTGCTGATCGGCAGCTGGTCACGTGGTGTTAATCGCCTCTCGTAACCCCCTGTACACTACACGACCGCTCGGCGCAAAACTCGCCCCGATGTCGTGGCTTCTTGCACGACTGGAAAATCGGCTCAAAAAAGTGAAAAAGTCGCACAGTGTACGCCCGGCTTTATAAATGTGAATAATTTGCAAAGTATCCCTTTAATCCTTTAATTTAAGCCTCAAAATCAACAATATATTAATGAACAGTTTGTCCTCCCTCATCCGCTGATAAATCAGTGATGTTTATAATTACTATATGTTAAGAGTGAGACATCGGGTTGTAAATACTCAGACTGATTAAGGTCGCAGGAGGACCTGGTTCAAGCTTCACGGTACCTTAAACAGAGTTGGGTGGTATTACGTTTTTACTTAGAACAAAGTTCTTCAAAGTTTAATCTCTGTGTGCAAAACAACAATATTTGGCTTATATTTGTATCTGAACAGCATCCTTCCTATTCTGCTGTTAACTATTCTCTGCAGTCTCTGCATATGAAAGGCCACTAGGGTTGGGAATCAAAAATCGGTTCTTGTTGAGAATCGGTTCCCATTGTTTCAATCCCTAGGAATCGTTCGCCACTTTTGCATATGATTCCCCTTATCAATTCCAGTCGGCGTGAATTACGTCACCGCGCACGTTGCGTAGTTTACGGAAGCAGGCAACTCTGCGTCTAAACGGCACACACACTCAAAAGTTTGGTTGTATTTTACAAGAAAGCAGGACAACAGGGTAACTTGCAATAATTGCAAAGTAGATGTTTCATCAAGGGACGAAGCATTATGAATATACAAAAGCCTTTGGGCACAAAATACATTAAAACTTTAAGTTACTGATGTGTTTCGACCCGCTTCGGACTAGTGAATGTCAACGCAGCAGCAGCGGTGGCGTTCGCACATCCTCTCCTATTCATGCTGCAGGTAACTAATCAGCTAACACTGTGTTAGCGTCATTTACCTCATATAAACACCTCCACGCTAGCAGACTCCAGCGACACAGGTCGGACCTGTGGTGAGATTTTTCCCACTCTGCTAAAGCTACAGCAACACTACACCGAACACAAAAATGACTCTTCTTCACTGGGAGCATGAAGGGGAACATTTGGAAAGATCTTTACAGCTAATGCAGGTACAATTGCAGGAGCCGTGCGCAGTTAGTTTTTTTGCCACCTGTTTAACTTCTCTGGAATTGATGAGGAATTGGATCGAAGACAGAATCGACAATGGCACTATAGCGATAAAAACGTATCAATTCCCACCCCTAAAGGCCACCATGTTGATTCTCTAGGTTAGGGTTAGTTCAGTATTAAAGAGTGACCAGTGTTTGTAGTCCTGATTGAACAACCTAGAGCAGGGCTATTCAAATCCAGGCCTCGAGGGCCGGTATCCAGCACGTTTTGGTTTTACTCTGCTTCAACACACCTGATTTCTATCAGCAGGTAATTAACAGAGCCTGATGAACTGCTGCACAGGTGATTCAACCACTGAATCAGGTGTGTTGGACCAGAGAAACAACCAAAACGTGCTGGATACCGGCCCTCGAGGCCTGGATTTGAATAGCCCTGACCTAAAGGATCTCCTGAAGCCCAGAGGAAGAAGAGAGTGGGAAGCTGAAAGGACTTGGAGACAACAGGACAAAGAAGGACAGAAGGGGCTGAGCTAACAGTGACGGGACATTGTAAGTGCTTCTCCATGGAGGTGTCTCTCTGTGACAAAATAATAATGCTTCATTAATCTGGAAACATGAAGTAGACCCTTCAAATGCTCGTGCCTAACCAGAAAACAGGCAACACCACCAACTCCGCTACAATCTGAAGGAAACCTCTTTGTTTTTAGAAGTGATTTCCATTCAGCCCAAAGAGGAAATTACCATATTAAATCTGCCTTTTTTAGTTAGAGAAATAAATGTAAACCACCTTAAACGACAGGCTGCTGTTTGTGTAAATGTTTTCACACACTAGCATGCTCTTCTGATCTACAGCTAATGACATTCTGGGAGAGTTCCGACAGGATCAAACAGCTGGTGTTTACTCCATCACGAGGAAACGCTCCACAAAGCCACTGGGGCTACACCCCCCTCTGCTGGTGACCCTGCTGCTCTGCATGCTCCGTGTTTCTCCTCCTGCAGCCAAACAGCTGGCGTTCAGAGCAAGCTGCTGACCCATACCACAAGCCAGGAATAAGCAGAGCCTCTCCAGTCTCTGGCTGCACAGGAATCTTTCAGTCAGCAACATTTCAGAGTGAAGCCTGAAGATTGGATCCATGTGCTCAGCGGCGGAGCGCACAGATGAGGAACGGAGATCTTTTTTCACTTTACAGGCATTTAAAACCTTTATAATAGACGATTCATTAAAGACTCTATAAAGAGCAAACACACAAACCTCATTCCTGCAGAACATCTTTCTGGAACATCAAACAGCATGTTCTTCCTCTAAGTGAGTGGTGATGTTTTTAAACCTGCACTGTTATCCAGGCGTATCAAAGAACACCAGCGCCAGCTTTAGGCTACAGAATTTAACTCTATTATTCATTTAGGTTAACTCCAGAAAAGATTTTACCAAAATATTCAGAAGCTGCCTGAACCTAAGAAACTGGATGAGCTGCAAAGGAACCTACAATCAATATCAGTTGCTGTTGTCATCATAAATAACATAAATGTAAATAACGAGGTCTGGTCAGACTTGCACCGTACCGTGGAGGAGTCCCGTTCCTCTGCTGGGCTGTTTTCTTCCTCCTCCTCGCTGCTCACAGCGTCTCCAGCACTGAGGACATCCACAGCTGGAGAAAGTCACATAACATCACGCAATCAGTCCAAGGCAACATCTAGAACGAGCAGGTTAAAACATGCGTTGATGAGGGGGAAAGAAGCAGGACGCCGTCTTATTGCGTCTGCGGTGGTATGTGAAGTTTAGCTCCAGCGGGGTTTTACGATGCCTCTCCACAACTAATATAAGTGAAATATTTACTGGGCAAAAAACAGAATCATTCTAAAAAGAAGCTCTGAGAGGATTCAACCCACAGCATGTTGGCCTTTAAACATCTTCTGATTAATTCTAGAGAGACTAATAATCAAATGTTAATCTATATAAATGGATTTTTTTTGTTTACAAAACATCCTCATGTTGATGTGCAGCCTGAGAAGATACAGAGAAGCTGTCGGGGGTGGCCCGTGATATTACATGCTACCATGCTGTAAATACATCCTGCAGCTGATAATGACACCCCGCTCTCTGAGTGACGCACAGCGCCGACCTTGCCCTTGACCTCTCAGGTTCCGTACAATTTCTTTAGATGAGTGAAAATTGCAGACAGAGGAGTTCTGGAGGTTCACTTAAGGATGAGAGCCTCTCCAAGTCTCACTTCCTGATCCAAACACACACACACACACACACACACACACGCAGGCCTGTCTTCCAGAGCTCCTAGCTGCTTGTCTCAAACCCGGTCACATGCAGCAGTACTGTGACTGTTGGCACGTGTGATAGTCTGGACTCAGAACTGCAGATAATCTAGTAACGGAGACTCAGTGATGAGTAGCGTGATCAAATTAATATGCTGGGTTCAAAGGAACATTAACGGTTGGGTATGAGAGTTTTTATCCTGGGAAAACCTCATCAAATCATCGTGAACGTCTCGTTCTTAATGACTGGGTCCTGATCCATCCATCAGCTGCCCTCTGACTGTCCCTCCCCCTAGAGTTCATACCCCTCTATGTGCAAAATTGATGCGTTCTCAGGCTTGTTGCAGCTGAACAGGAAGAAAAGCCAGAGCTGTGTATGCTACTGTGGGTGCAGAAAGTATTCAGACCCCCATCGATGTTTCACTCCGTTATATTGCAGTGGTTTGCTAAAATCAATTAAATTCCTTTTTCCTCATTAATGTACACACAGCACCTCATATTGACAGATTTATTGAAAAAGAAAAACTGAATGATCACATTCTCCTACGTTTACAGAGCCTTTGCTCAGTATTTAGCAGAAGCACCTTTTGAGCTAAACAGCCGTGAGTCTTCTTGGTAAAGATGCAACACGTTTCTTACACCTGGATTTGGGGATCCTCTGCCATGCCTCCTTGCAGATCTTCTCCAGGTCTGTCAGGTTGGATGGAGAACGTTGGTGGACAGCCATGTTTAGGTCTCTCCAGAGATGCTCTATTGAGTTTAAGTCAGGGCTCTGGCTGGGCCACTCAACAACAGTCACAGAGTTGCCGTGAAGCCACTCCTTTGTTACTCTAGCTGTGAGTTTAGGGTCACTGTCATGTTGGAAGGTAAACCTTCAGCCCAGTCTGAGGTCCTGAGCACTCTGGAGAAGGTTCTTGTCCAGGATATGCTGTACTTGGTCGCTCTCATTGTTCCCTCAATTGCAACCAGTCGTCCTGTTCCTGCAGCTAAAAAACACCTCACAGCATGATGCTGCCGCCACCATGCTTCACTTAGGGGACTGTATTGAACAAGTGATGACCAGTGCCTGGTACTCTCCACACATATTGTTAGTTTAGAATTAAAGCCAAAAAGTTCTATCTTGGTCTCATCAGACCAGATAATCTTATTTCTCACCATCTTGGGGTCCTTCAAGAGTCTTTTAGGAAACTCTATGTAGGTTTTCATGTGTCTTGCTCTGAGGAGAGGCTTCCGACGAGCCACTGTGCCATAAAGCCCTGACTGGTAGAGGGCTGCAGTGATGGCTGACTTTCTACAACCATCTCCAGTCTCCTGACTGCATCTCTGAAGCTCAAACACAGTGATCTTTGGGTTCTTCTTTGCCTCTCACCAAGCCTCTTCTGCCCCGGTAGCTCAGTTTGGCCAGACGGCCTGCTCTAGGAAGGGTTCTGGTCATCCCAAACCTCTTCCATTGAAGGATTATGGAGGCCACTGTGCTCTTAGGAACTTAAGGTGCAGCAGAGATGTTTTTGTAACCTTGGTCAGACCTGTGCCTTGCCACAAGCTCTACAGGCAGTTCCTTTGACCTCATTTGATTCTCATTTGCTCTGACATGCATTGTGAGCTGTGAGGTCTTATATAGACAGGTGTGTGGCTTCCCTAATCTAATCAGTATAATCAGACACAGCTGGACTCCAATGAAAGTGTAGGACCATCTCAAGAATGATCAGAAGAAATGGAAAGCACCTGAGATAAATTTGTGAGTGTCACAGCAAAGGGTCTGAATACTTCGGACCATGTGATATTTCAGTTTGTCTTCTGCAGAAATTTCTAAAAAATGTTTTTCTGTCAGTATGGGGTGCTGTGTGTACATTAATAATGAAAACATTTATTTAATTGATTTTAGCAAAAAACCTCAACATAACAATGAAAAATTGACAGGGGTCTAGATACTTTCCTTCAGGGATGTCCGAGTCGCTTGATTTTGAGAATCTGCCGATCCAGAGTCCCGATCCATTACGTTTGATACATAAAAATAGAATAAAGAAAGCAAAGAAACAGATCCAGAATATTCCTTATTTTTAATATTTAATTAACTTCATTTCAACACAACTCTGTTAAACAGAGCACTTCTTGAACAATCAAGTAATAAATAAATTATTCACTTTTGGACTTGATTGCTAATATAAAAAAGCCTAATAAATACGAATAGCAGCTCAACTTAAAATACCTGGCAGGGGTCTATTTTGCCTCGACCCTCACAATGCCTTGATACGGCCCTGAATGTGGGACTGAGGTTTGAAGGTGATCTGAACTGTATCAAATGAATAAAAATCACATGCTTAGAAAGTATTGCTTTATAAATGTAAAAACGTGTAGCCGTATAAATCTACCTTTATTTTATTTTTCAATGACTTTTTTTTTCTTAGTTTTAATTTCGTGTTTTCCTGTCATGTCGGTCTCTGCTCTTCCTGCATCTCCTCTCAGTTCTCCAGGAAAACTGCTGCCTGCTTCCTCCGTTTTCACCTCACGAGTCACTTTTTAACTAACCCTAACCACATCAGATCAAATGGATCTACTGACTGCAAAAACAGCGGCGTGTGTGCTGTGCTGCCTGACGCAGAGTCAGCGGACCACGGTTGATGAGCGCTGCAGCGGCAGAGCGCGCCTGGTCTACACGCCTCAGGCTCGAATAAAAGACTATGAACGGACACGAACGAGAGCGTATTTAATCAGATATTTTTGGGTGTCGCCACTTTGAGAATGGTCCTGTGGTTGTGTACAGGGCTGTCTGCGTCTCCACTCAAAAGATTCCCCACTACGCTCAGAGTCCATATATATAATATAACATAGGTAGAAACTGCTTGGATCTTTTTCCAGACTTCCTCTGGAAGTGTAACCCTGTATCCGAGTCCGGATCGGGATGTAACGCCCAATCCCGATCGAGTCTGAAACCACATTACTGGGACAGATTTCCAACCATGTGATCAGCTCGGGACATCCCTGCTTTCCGTACCAACTGTAAATGAGCTAGCACACCACACTATTGTACGGTCACTTAGTTGTGCCGAAACTCTGATCTAGGTCCCAGCGGCTTCTCTCCGGACTAAACTGTGTGTTTTACAGCAGCCACAAAGGACGGCTTCACGTCACACGCTCTAGAGGGATTACTCTAGCAGGACACGCTAACGTCACAAGTGTACTTGATGAAAGGTGTACGTCACTAAAATCAGATACTCAGGGCAACAATGATGAAAAGAGCTAATAGCGCCACCCTGCATACTTCTTTTATTAGACTCGAACTGAACTCCCAAAAAGATTTGTCCACATGTTCTTACATGTAGCCTCCATTGTTGCTAATGCTGCTAATGCTACTGTCAGATTGTACACTCACTCGTTTTGGCATCAATCCCTTGGTGTATTTTCATTGGTCGGCTGCAGACCGGAGTCATCAGACTTTTGGAGACTGACTTTGATCGTGAGAGTACTCACCACGCTGTCTCTGTGCCAGTCCCACTGGACGGCCACGGTTCTGCTAATCACCCTCACGTTTTAGTCACGACTCAGTTCACAGCGAGAGAATTGTCTAGGACAGCCGAAAAAGGAACAGCGTGGTCCGGGCTTTAGATTTTCAGTGGGGACAGAGTCATGAGAACTGCTGTCCAACACCGAACTAGGAGGAGTCCATCGGAGGCCTGGGTTACGTAGGTGCGTTGTAGGTGCAACAACGGGTCAAAAAGTTAAGACAATATTATGTTTTTATCCTTGCTTTGACAATATCTGTAACCTTCATGCTCCTGTATTCTGGATGTGTGCCTCGTGAGAGTTGCCAGAACAAAGGGTGTTGGACCTTTGAATTGTGAAACGGCCTTTTCCACGATCATCTACCCTGGCTTTATTTATTCAAACAAGCTAACAGCTAAATGCTAAATCTTGAATGGATGGCGAATCAGTCCTAAAAACCACGAAGATGAAGCAAAAATGTTCCTAAACCACAAATGTGCGTCAGACAAGTTAAACAAGCTGCACGGTGGCAAACACAACAGCTCTGTTTTCATCCACAACCAGAAGAGAACAGAATCTGATTTAGCGTATTAGCTTGGACTTTATGGGATGTATGAGTGTGGAAGTGAAATTAACCCCATCAGGAAACTCACTAAATGAGAGTTTACCCACCTTGCTGAGTACTACTGCTCCCTGGGAAGCCATGTGGGACTCCACCCACCACATCTCCAGTTGTTGGATTTTCAGTGTCAATGTCTGCAGTTGCTTCAGTGTTGGGAACATGTGGTTCTACTTCCAGATCAGGTAGACTGTCTCCGTTTGACTCTGTGCTGGCATCTTGTGAAAGCAGGACAGCGAGGTGATTCACAGCTGACCTCTGATCAGATGTCCTGTCTAGGTCTTCCCAGTCGAGTTGCGCTAGCACACACTGTACATTCCCACTCTCCTCTGTTCCCACTGGTTTATCACCAGTGTCCATCTGTGGAACGTCGTCGTTGCTCTCCTCTGTGGCCCATGGTCCTGGTGAAGATGGGACCAGCTCTGATGTACTACCCTGGATCCTTATATTCAGCTCAGAGCTGCCAGACTCACCAACCTCTCCTTTATTCTCCGTTGAAGCTTCCTTGTTCACTGGTTCCATAAACAAACCCTCCTTAGTGAGCTCTGGGATCTGGTCCACGGTGGTCCCCACCATCTGGGGCTGTGATTCAGCTTCAGGGTTACCCTCGATGCAGTCTGAAGGAGTCTGTTCACCGAAAGGACCAGACTCCAAGGAGAGCCCTGACTCCACATTTAAAGGGTGCTCATTGGTTTCAGTCGGTTTTAAACGATTTAGGTCCTCGGTTTTGTGGTCTGTTGAGGAGGGTTCAGTCACCTTCGTGTGGAGCAAGTCCTCTTCATCCACTGTGTGATTGTCCTGAGCAGAGTTAAAGACTTCTGTTGAAGAGCTTCCAAAAGATCTAAAGCTACCTTCATCGTCACTGGAGTGGCCATGGGCCACGCCCAACTCAGGATCCGTTGCTTTTTTAGTCACCATGTTCTCTGGAGATGCCTCCGAGTTCAGATCACCCTGTGTGTCCTCCGAGGCACTGCCAGGAGCCCAAATGTCTGTTTCCTCAGGTTGATCTGAAAGAAAACCTTCCCTTTGAACAGAAAAGTCCTCACCATCCAGCTCTTTACCGCTCACAGCTCTAGAACAATTCCCAGAATGACGAGCAGCTTCTGAAGCCAAGCCCTGCTGCTGCTCTGCTCCATAATTCCTACCAGCTGTTTCCTGGTTTTGTTCATGGCTGTTTATGTCTGGCGGAGGTTCCCCCTCATGGAGGCCTTCTATCAGGAGACATGGAGCAGCCGACTCACGCTCCTCTATTACATCACTGCAGCCTATCGGAGGTGGACTGGGTGTGTCCCTCGGGGCTGATACGGGGTCTGTTAACTCTTCACTCCCTACGTCCTCTTCAGCTACACCACCTCCATCTTCCTGGCTAATGTTTGTGTCTTTCTTCACATCTTCAGCCTTCCCTTGTGAATCGGAGGAGTCTGAAGCTTCGGAGCTCCCTGAGAACAGAGACTGGCCCATGACTGAAGTGTTCGTGTCCCCACCGGCAGTGATTAGAGGTGTTGACTCAAGGATGCTCTCCTCCTTCCTCCTGGCCGTGTCGTCCTCTACTTCCTGCTCAGACTGGTCCTCTCCCTTCTTGGCCTCCTGCTCTTCCTGGATCACAGCCTCTCCTCTATCAGTTTCCTCTGCATGTTTACCACAGCTTGCTGCTGCTAGGATTCCCACAGTGACACTCTCCGCCCCAGCCTCACCCTCTGCCCCGTCACTCCCGTCACACAAATTCAGATTCTGGCCAGACACGGCACCCCCCTCCTGCTCCGTTTGGGTCGGCTCTCCCTCAGCGCTTGAACCGAGACACACCTGATCCTGTGGGGGGCAGAGGCCGTGTTCCAGGGGGCGTAATTCTGAACTCAGACTCCAGCCTTTCTCGATCTCACCGAGCTCACAAACAGCAGTGATGCTACATTCCACTTTGTTGTTTTCTCCCTGGCTGCTTTCAGTGGTTGTATCCAAGCGAGGTGACGTCACACAGGGCTGCTGGAGTTGCTCCTGACAGGTTAGGTCTGTTTTCACACCATCACAGCATTCAGCAGCAGTGTGAAGAGAGTCCAACTGTAGCTCCAGAACACCAACTCCCTACAGAGCACACACACAGAGGAGGAAAACGTTACTTCTGTCTGTTTTTGTGAGCTGCTCTCTGGTTCTTATCAGGAGCCAACTCTGTGATTGCATAAGGTGTTCCAATGGTTATACAAACCACGCTTAAAAATGAAAGAAAAAACCGGGGCGGTGAAAAGACACACTGTCCAGATCGCCCAGCAGCAGCAGGGCTCTCGGGTGAAGCCGACAGCCCCTGGAAGGCTGCAGCGTTGTGGCTCACCTTGGTGTGGAGGTGGGAAATGGAGTGCAGCAGATGCTCCACGCTCTTCTGAAAGGATGGAGCCTCACAGCCGGGCAGGACCTTCACTGTCAGAGTGTGTGTGTTTAATGTGGGGAGGTGGCAAAACACCCAGGCTTCCCCAGAAACCAGAAGAGCAGCTTCAGTGGCCTTGTCCGTCTCTGCATTAGCCCCAGCCCTGCCGCGAAAAAAACACAGTAGAAAAAGTCCGAAAGCTGCATCCAGTCCAGCACAAACACATTAAAACATCCTGTGATAACCTGGTTAAAAGGCCCGTCCCTGCTGATAAGCCTTCTACAAAAACCACAATCCTGCTCCTGCTTTGTCTTGATGAAACTTGAGGGTTTCGGAGTTTTTTCTCCTCCAGAGACACCGCTGTGAGGAGGATACTCCTCCCAGTGAGGCAGATCGGCTTGCGCAATCCTGGGTGGATCGCTGACTCCGAGGCCCGTCAGCTGAAGTCACCACCCGGGCTGCAAGTGACTTCACTTTTCCTGAGCGAAATGCAATTACAAACATAAAGAGAGCTGGAGGTTGTAAAGCGACGCCTGGCAACAAGGAATCTGGCTAAGTGGTTGTTTTCTTTCAGCTAGTGACATCCTCGTTTTCAAGTGAAAACTATTCTGCTGCAGACACACGGAGGGCTTCGGAGACATACAAGGGTGCCTTTCCTCCTAAGGCTGAGTACCAGTCTGCTCATTAGGACGCTGTACTGTGGTTAAACGTTTGGCTGTAAAAGAAGGAGTTAGTATGACCCCTTTAGTCTCCCTGTAAGGAGGTACCATTGTGGACACAACATTACAGCTTCAAACAGAGCACATTCATACATTCCTCTGCAGTTTTCCATCTCTCTGGATTCTTTTGGAACAATACTGACAGCCTACAACTGTCCTATTTGTCCTCGACTGTCCGACTGCAGCTGAGAGCGGTAGGCCAGGCTGACGCGGGGGCTACGTGAATGCTGTCATTGTTCTGTGAAGACAACAAACAACATAACAACAAAAGGAAGGAAGAACCAAACCATCTGCCTTCTGATTCAGCGCCACACAACCGTTAGCAGAGAGCAGAAACGAGCGCTGAGGTGAGGCTGCTGCCGATTAGTTTCATAAAGCTGCTGCAGGATAGAAAACTCTCTCCTCAATCTTTAGAAGGTTCTAACAATGAAATCGTTAGGATTTAAATGCAAGGCCTACATGAACTCTGGATAATCTGGATAAAGCACCAATGACGTTTTTTTTTTTCCTAAAACAAGTGGTGTCCAAACGTTCTGAGACACTGGCAAAAAATCTTCAAAAGTAACATCAAAGACTTAATCAGCAAGAACAGATTTATTGTAATTATTTAACCTGTTCAACAAATGAAACGCGCAACATTTTAATGTCAAGAACAGAGTGTTTGATTGATTATGCAGATCTTTGTAGCTATTTTCAATTCAATTCAATTTTATTTATATAGCGCCAAATCACGACAAGAGTCGTCTCAAGGCACTTCACATAATAAACATTCCAATTCAGGTCAGTTCATTAAGCCAATCAGAAATAATGTTTCCTGTATAAGGAACCCAGCAAATTGCATCGAGTCACTGACTAGTGTCAGTGACTATACAGCAATCCTCATACTAAGCAAGCATGCAGCGACAGTGGAGAGGAAAACTCCCTTTTAACAGGAAGAAACCTCCAGAGAATCCTGGCTCAGTATAAGCAGCCATCCTCCACAACTCACTGAGGATCGAGAAGACAGAGCAGGCACGCGCACGTACACACACACACACACACACACACACACACACCAAGCAATGTGTCTATGGTTACATTGTGATTGCTTAGTAAATATTGTATTTGGTGAGAGATAAACTTTATTGTATTTATCCTAGTGAATCTATTGTTAAACGGGTAAGCTAGTAGTAGCACATCCAACGTCAAGAAAAGCAAAAAGTTATTATCAAGAGAGGGAGAAAGTTTAAGTGGTTAGCAGCAGTGTGCTAGACAATGGCCCCCTCCATGAGGCCACCACAGCTCAGCAGAACATGACTCTCTACGCCTTAAGGGACTGTCTGAGTTGAGTCAGTCATTAGCAACAAGAACAGGATCTGGGTCGAGCTTTATTCTGTCATGTTCGCTGACGTGCTTCAGCCACGTTTTCTCAAGGATGCTCACAAATCTGGGTTTTAGTAAAAGTTTCTGGTTTTTGGATTACCAGGAAATGTAATTATATTAGAAATATGAGAAATAAGACAATTACTTTGTATTGTGATTTGACTTATGCATTTTTACAGATGTTGTTCTGCCTCACATCAGGAAAATTATGAGTATAAAATGCTTTTCTGCATCAACAGCCTGTGCTGGACGGCCATGAGCTGCAACCAAGGGCCACACAAATCATCACTGAGGGCTGAAAGTGGCTCCTGGGCAGCACACTGAACAGGACTGCTGCGCTGATGCATCATGGGACTTTCATCACATTACACACCAGTAATCCACACACAGAACTACAGATTATGGAATGGATGGATTGTTGCAACAGGAGCATTTAGCACCCCTCAGAATATACAAGAACAACGAAGGAAGAATTGAAAACTATACATCCCTTAATGAATTCAGATAAGAATAAATGTTGTCTGGGCCCTAACATGGAAAATCTGCCAGATTTTAGATGTGTCAAGGCCTCAAACTGAGATGAATAAATCTAGCTGAAGCTGACCAAGAGCAGCGTTTCTGTGCCAAACTTACTTTGTGAGAATCTGGTGAACGTGCTCGTGTCCCCGTGACGCTGCAACAGCAGATGGCGTGTGGCCCTCTTTGTTGGCCAGCTGAAGGGCCTCTCTGGCTCCGGGCTGCTGCAGCAGAAAGCGTGTCACCCGGGAGAGGCCACGCCGCGCCGAGAAATGCAGCAGCGTCTCCTGAGGACTAAGGTCTGCGAACAAGACAAAATGCACAATTAAATACAAACCCAACCTAACCGAGGCAAGGCAGAGACACGTGCTTGTATCCAGTCCAGGAAACCACTCCAATATACTGTCGCCTGCAGCAGCTCAGCACACTGAAACCAGGAAATCATCAACAGCGACCCAACAAAACAACATAAACCTCAAGATCTATTTTTTAAAAATCTCTCAAAACAGAGTAGGGTTGTCACGATACTAAAATTTCAAACTCGATTCGATACTTGAAAAAAAAACTCGATTCTCGATTTCGATACTATTTAAAAACACCCATTTATCGAACAAGTTTATTCAAAAAATAACATTCCTCAATTTATATTACAAAAATTAAATGTTAAGAATTAAGTGTATTAAGTGCTTAAACCTTTCAAGTATCAGCATTTTTTAAAACGTGCATACAAAAGCTGGCGAAAGTTAACACTTTAAATCATGAATTGTCTCACTATATATACACTATTTGCAGAGTGATGTTTTGCTGCTTAAACTCTGTTTAAGGTGCATTTTTGTCATAAGATGTAATGCCATGTGTTTTGTTCTGTACTTTTGAACAACTCTGTTGGTCAATAAAGGGAGAAAACAAATTTCTCCACAGTAGGACAAAGGTACATCTACCGGTAGTCTTAATAAAAAACAGACTGGCGCACGGCAGTGACGTCATTAAAAGCGCCGGTTAGATTAGCCGCAGCTAGTCTGTTCACGCCTAGAAATCCCAGACCCGCTCCAAACGAACAGGGGAATCACGTTAATGATTCCTAACAAAACCTTTCGACATGAAGATGTTTTGGTGCAGATAATGTCTTATTTCGAGGCTGCACCATGGGTGCCCGTCCACACCCGTTATATGGATATACGCAGACGGTGATTCGCCGATGGATCTAAATACCCCGGGGAATCCAAGTAGCACCAAAG
The DNA here is from genome assembly GCF_043380555.1 of Nothobranchius furzeri. Classification (NCBI taxonomy): domain Eukaryota; kingdom Metazoa; phylum Chordata; class Actinopteri; order Cyprinodontiformes; family Nothobranchiidae; genus Nothobranchius; species Nothobranchius furzeri. The sequence goes on from NC_091749.1 coordinate 25,212,807, forward strand.
TTGTCAGCGTGAGTAAACAAACGTACTGCATGCTAGAAATTAAGTCCGGGTTGTAATAAACGGGAGTTTCCTTTAAGCACATGAGCGTGAATATACAACTACGTGTTGGACTTGGTATGCTAATTAAGTTGGGCTGTGAAGCGCCTCCCAAATTCGCTGTTTATGTTTTTGTTTATTTATTTGGCAGACAAAACTTGGATTGGAGACAACTCGCGTGGGAAATTGCAATGTAGCCATGCGGCGTCTTCTTCTGTTTGTCTGGGAGGCGGAGGCTGCTTTACGGCATCTGGCTGTCGTGTGTGTCGGTGTACTTGAAGAAGGCTGTGTATAATAGTCCATAATATCGATACCACAGGGATGGAATATCTAATTTAGATACCACTTTTAGTATCGATTTATATCTGGGTATCGATTTTTTGACAACACTAAAACAGATGGAATTGGAGAAAATGCCAACAGCTCTGAATGTAGAAGATAATTTAGAGAGCTATTAAAAACAAAACACTGTCTCAGTTCTGCTGAGGTGAGCGCACCAGTTTTAATTTAGTCCATTATCTGCTTTTTAGATCCGTAAACATCCTATTAACACCATAAAGCACTGGAACAGTCCTGTTTAAGCCCCCACAAAGACAATTAAAGAGATTCATGTGCTAACTTCACCTTTCTGCCAAAGGTTCGGAGAGAAAAGGCTGCTGACTGGATCACAGACCAGCTCATGTCGAGTCTGGGTGAATAAACACGTTTCCTCAGAACAATCACATCGCTCTGTTTCTGCTCCAACTCTTCTGTAAATGTCAGTTTGTTCCATTCCAAGTCAGTTTAAATGTTTGTGAATTTAAACACAGAATTAGAAAAGGCTCAAGCAAAAGGGATTACGCACAAATAATTCAGTAAATCCAAACTAATTAAAAACAGGACCACAATCAAGTCACGCTGCTCTGACATGATGATAACAAGAGCTTCAACTTGAACACGGACTCGAGTTTCTGATCAAACCAGATGGTTTGTGGTTATTTAAGGAAACGGACGCAGAGAGAAGATGGATCTATTCAACTGTTGTGATGTATATTCATCTGTTTGAGGAGGCTGTGAGCTTTTCTAGCAGCTGTCTGGTGGAAGAATTTGTGTAAAGCTGAAAGCTACAATCATCTGAGGAACAAAGAAAACTCAAAGGGTCAGAAAATATATTTCATTTCTACTCTAGAATAATCGGTTAGCAGCATCTCTTGTGTCTGCAGATGAGCGGTTCCAGCCCATTTACCCTGGGCTGGCCTGAACCACCCTGCTCTGATAAACGCTCAAGCTAATTGGTCGAATGTTACGCTCCACTTGGTCAAGCCGGGCCGGGTAGGAATGCGAGATGCCAAACAGCAGCAGGAAGTGTTTTACTGCTGGGTCTGTTGGTGGTTTACTGAAAACTGGCTGCAGTCGTTGCGCGGTTTCGTGCTACGAGAGTTGGTGGAGTTAGATCCAACTGCTGCAGAACAAGAATCACAAACACCAGAGGCTTAGCAGAACATTTGGTGACCGTGAGCCAACAAAGCAGCTTCACAGAGTCTTGGCAGAGACAACAGAAAGCTCTCAGCTAGTTATTTTTGCTCGGTATAAAACGTGTTGTTCTTATCTGTTCCAGTCACATTATTCATCACGTGTTTATCAGAAAACCAAAGGAAAAAATCTAAACACTCTTCATTCTAGAGACACTTTTGCCATTTGTGCCCAACTTTCCTTAACAAAAACAAACTCCCACACAAACACACAATAGGAGGCAAATGAAACAGGTGACATGAGCTAACCGGTTACTCAGCTGGGGCTGTATATAATTGTTTGTAGAAAAACTGTCATATTATGGTATAATCATAATATAATAACATTTGACACCACAGAGTAACACTAGCTGATCCAACAGCAGTTGTTAAAAGTGGTGTATCACCACAGCTGGATGTCCCAATGGGAGCTAAACATGAGAGTTGGTGTTTTAGTGGCAGGAATGTGTTACAGGGGGTCTAACCCCTACTGCACTCTGGAAGCATCTGGGGCGCGGAACGGCATTGCTTCAAATAGAATCCAATATAGTTTATGGAGTGTTACAAACCAGCTGCGACGCGCCAATTTTCAGAGACGTCCCAGAAGCAGCACACCACGCCACGCCACTAAAGATAGAATTAGGTTCTATTTTTTTCTGCGAGCCAGTTCTGGGCAGCATCGATTTCCGCAGTTAACATAAGGCTAGACAGGAAATTACACATGGTTTCAATGTAAAATCCCTGGTAAATTTCAAAATAAAAGTATTGCAGCAATGCAACTTCATCTAAATGAAGCTTACGTGTGACCCAATGGCTTATTTAATCCCAATATCGCTTCAGAAGTGCAGTGAAGTGTTTTTGTGGCAGTTAATCCTGGCAGTGGAGAGGAACAGCATCAGACAAATCAGACCACCACAAAATCTCTTTTCCCATAGCGTAGTTGCTACTTAACACACGGACAGATTTATGGTGGTTCATTCGTGCTAAAGGGAGGATTTCTGTTTTTCTTCGTGTCTGGTTCAATGGTATCACTTTAGTGAAGCACATTTCTAGTCCTGGACTTATTTTCACACAAAACCTGAAATAATGTTTACCCCTACTCGAAAATAAGCTCTTTCTTGACATCAAAATGTGTCTTCACAGACATCATACGTGAAATCCATGGCTCATAACAAGCAAGATTAGAAAATAGCGTTTTTAGCCCCATGGTCCGGAAGTAGATGGGCGTGACTTCCGATCCTATCTTTTGCGGTGCTTTCAGTGTGAAACTGGGGTTAGGCTCCCTATAGCCTGGTCACTGGTCATGAGCACAGCAATAAGAAAGGAACCTTGTGGGAGTGATGACATCCTGACATGTGCACAGTTTTGCTTCATGGGGGGTGGTGGGGTAGAAAACCAGTCAGTATCTGGTGTGGCCACTATTTGCCTCCCGCAGGGCAACACATCTCTGTCGCATAGAGTTTGCTGGCCATGCAAGAACTGGGATGTTTTCAGCCTCCAGGAACTGTGTACAGATCCTTGCAATATGGGACCATGTGTTATCATGTGTGTTATCATGCTGCAACATGAGGTGATGGCCGTGGATGAATGCAGGTGTGGACAGGCCGATCTGGCATTGTGGCACTGTCCCAGTGGGCCGTTTACTCTCTAAAACCGGACTTAAAATCCTCAAACAGATCATTAGTGTTTAGACGCTCACATACTTGATTGGCCACTATTTTCTCAAGGACTTTGGATAAAAATGGAAGGTTAGATATTGGTCTACAAGTCATTAGGTCATTTGGATCCAGAGAAGATTTCTTAAATAGAGGTTTGATTACAGCAATCTTAAAAACCTGTGATAGATATCCATTTACTAAGGATAGATTGATTATATCTAGAATGGGGCAGTAACCAAAGGAAATCCATCTTTAAATAATTTGGTTGGGATTGGATCTAAAAGGCAAGTTGAAGGTTTAGATTAAGCTAATATTTTTGATAGCGCTGAAAGCTCAACTGAATAAAAACGGTTCAAACACAGATGAAGTTCTACAGTTACCTTTGATGCTGCCTCACTTACTGAGGAAAATAAATCATATTAGGGAGGATGGTAATTATTTTGTTAGCTTCTAAGTGCTTCTAAGTCTAAGTCAATGTCCATATGAATGTTAAAATCCCCCACTACAATGACCGTATCAGCATTTAGCACCAAATCAGATTAAAAAAAAAAAGAAAGATCTGATCCAAAAACTCAGAGTAAGGGCCTGGTGGACAATACATAACTACAAACAAGAGTGGTTTTAGAGTTTTAATCAGAATTAGGAAAACTAAGAATAAGATGTTCAAAAGAACTGTAACTATTAATTGGCAAGGGATTGATTAATCGGTTTGAATGTAATATGAAATTTTGTCCTAGTCCACCCCTGGATGAATGGCACAACAATAGGCCTCAGGATCTCATCCTGGTACTTCTGTGCAATCAAAATGCCCTCAATAAAATGCACCTGTGTTCATTTTCCACAACATACGCCTGCCCATACCAGTACCCCACCGCGGGCCACTCGTTCCACATCAGCAAACTGCTCACCCACACGATGCCACGCGACTTCCATCTGCCCTAAACAGTGAAAATCGGAACTCATCTGTAAAAAGAACACCTCTCCAATGTGCCAAACACCATAGAATGTGAGTGTTTGCCCACTCAAGTCCATTACGATGACGGACTGCAGTCAGGTCCAGACGCAGATGAGGACGACAAGCATGCAGATGAGCTTCCCTGAGACGGTTTCTGACAGTTTGTGCAGAAATTCTCTGGTTGTGCATACTGACTGTTGCTGCAGCTTTCTGGGTGGCTGGTCTCAGGCGATCCTGGTGATGAACATGCTGGATGTGAAGGTCCTGGGCTGGTTGGATGTACTGCCAAATTCTCTTAAGCGTCTTTGGAGACGGCTTGTGGTAGAGAAATTAACATTCATTTCACAGGCAACAGCGCTGGTAGACATTCCTGCAGTCAGCATGCCAATTGCACTTTCCCTCAAAGGTTGCAACATCTGTGGCATTGTGCTGTTTGATCAAAATGCACATGTCAGGGTGGCCTTTTTTTGTGGGCAGTCTAAGGCACACCTGTACATTATTCATGCTGTCTAATCAGCCCCTTGATATGCCACACCTGTGAGGTGGGATGGATTATATTGGTAAAGGTAAAGTGCTCACTACCACACATGTAGACAGATTTCAGAACAATTTTTTGAGAGTCAGGGTGTTTTGAGCATGCAGAAAAAATTGCAGATGTTTCAGTTCAGCTCATGAAAAATGGGAGCAAAAACAAAAGTGTTGCATTTATGTTTTTGTTCTGTGTACTTAACAAAAAATAACAAACTGGCGATCCAGTGTTTCCCCAAGAAAAGTTTCCAGCCATGGCTTGCGGGGGAAGGTGAGCATGGACCGCTGAGCCACGCCTGAGCCTTTGTGGGGGGAACACTGTGATCTTCTGCAACAGAAGGTTCACGTAGCAGGCTAATTGTACTACTACATTCACAGTCTTGTCTGGTCATTGGTAAAAACAAATGCTGCTGCATTTCATAGTAATTATAGTCATCACACTACTGAGATATTGTGAAATGTGATTTCACCAACATCATTGTGTCTGTGTGATTTTCTGGCATTCGGCTGCATCCTGAGCCGAGCTGAGAAAGTTGTACCCGAATGAGAACTAGGATCGTCAAGTACTGCTGACTAGAGCTTGGTCAAGTCACAGGAGAGTTTCTCAGGCATGCAGAAAACAGCAAGAACCCTAATTTGATAGATACTCAGAGTAGCATTACTACTGCCTTTACAATTTCCAATCATGGTCGTTAAGTGGTGCAGAGCACAACATGGTTTCAATCCACTGTTAAAGGGGCCTTAAAGATCATCAGATCATTGGTCGTATATTGATGTAGCTGTGATTAGTGACACCCTGACCCCAGATCATTGAACTCTTGAGAGCAGAAGCTTGTTCAGAGCTGGTGAATCAACTGAGAAATGTTAACCGTCTGTAATGACATGCAAGTTTTTCCAGCTGAAATGAATATCTCAGACAACAATAAACGGCCAGCTAGGGTGAAATCTGTGACTGCTGTGTGTCCACGGTGTGAAGGGTGGCTGAGACAAAGCACCGTCGCCTCCACCTACATTTTACTGCTATCCATCATCTGACAGATCTGATAAATGGAGAGCAAAGCAGCACTCCCCATTCTTCCCTGCAGTTCAGCGCTGCAGAACGTCCTGTGTTGAAGAGGTGACAAATTGTGCAGCACAGCCTATTAGAGCTCACATCACTCACCACAGCTGGAAGCCAACTTCCACACAGACATTGTGTCAACTGACTTCAATGCAAAGAAGTCACTGTGTGTGTGTGTGTGTGTGTGTGTGTGTGTGTGTGTGTGTGTGTGTGTGTGTGTGTGTGTGTGTGTGTGTGTGTGTGTGTGTGTGTGTGTGTGTGTGTGTGTGTGTGTGTGTGTGTGTGTGTGTTTTAAGAGATGTATTTCAGTAACAAGAGGGTCTACTCGAACTGAGAGGGAGGTCATTATTGAGAATCGGATTTGATGAGTCTGCTTCTCAAACTCAATACTAACAAAGAATAACATTCTAATGAGTGTGTATCTTTTCAATCTCAACCACACATTTCTTGGGACATGAATCCTATTTTCTTTCAGTTAAGTCTAAAATGTTGTCATTTGTTCTGGTTTGATCTATTATCTGGATTAGAGCCGAGCCATAAGATGTAATCTGAGCGATAGCTGGAAGCAGAGGCAGCACACTAACTACTCCCAGAAGTCTTATTTATGCTGCTTTACACAGAGCAATTACCTCTCAGAGTTTATCATCCATATCAGCTCATTTAGCTTCTTCTAATTGTCATCTGAGTAAACGGCTGGAGAAAATTGGTACTTCAATTTTGATAAAAATGTGTCTTTGTTTACACAGAAACATTCATTTCTGCCGTCTGTGCGTGGAGCTCCACAAACACACCCAGAATTGTTTGAGTCAATGAATGCAAAACACACCAAGCATCCCCTCCTTCCAGCATTTTAAACTTAAAGTGCGTCTTCCACGTTAAGCACATGTTGAAGCCCTTATATTGTAACAGGTCTAAACTTTATATTTTCATTTACTAAAATGAAGCTATCTGATAAAAAAATGTGCTATTACTGTTCCAACTATGCTCTCCTAGTTCATCTAAAAACAGCGCCTCTTGCTAGAAACTGGAAGTGACGACGTTCAAGGAAAACGTTCCCGACTCTGCTCAGAAAAGAATGGATTTGCAGCAGCAGCACGGAGCTCCAGTTTCTGAATACGAATATACATTTATGTTACATACGGAAGGTGCACGGCCATACAGTGTTGAGCCAGCAGCAAGAGTTGATGGGAACAGGCTGAACAGGGATAATTAATTTAAATGGTGAAGGAAGAGCTGCTGAAGCGTGGGAACTTCAAAATGCACACAGACTTGGAAATGCTAACTAGTTAGAGCATTTTTGTTATTCAAATATATTTCGACAGAAACTTGTACCTGATTTCTGTTGTGGCGATGGAGGACCACGATGTTCAGCCAAAAGGAGTTTGAACAACCCCAACAAAAACAAACATTAACTATCGTTCAACTAGTTGAATATGTGTTACCTCGTCAACTAAAAATAACCGGAGTCAAGCACGTCTTCCTGTAAGTTTTCTTTGAGGTACGTAATGGGTCACGTGACTCCAAAACCGCATGTTTTAGGGAAGCCTGCCCACTTCCCTGAATTTAGTATTCTTAAACACGTGCTAGTTATTTGAAAACCTGACGTAACTTTTTGACCTTAGATGATGTTTTCTACCAAGAACATTAAAGATGCACTTTAAGTCATCTTCCTGGGAGAAAAACTGTGATCATTAATATAACATTACATGTGATCTCTTTCAGTCTTCACAGAATCTGTTAGCACTCAGTTGTGATTGTGCGTCAGCTTTTAGCTCCGCTAAAGTGATTTATTTATAGCTGTTTTGCTGTTTGCTCAGCTGAATTAAGTGTGGCAGCCATGTTGAATTGGATTGCCACCAAAGTTAATGGAGAGTTCATGTCTATCTAATCATTCCTTCCCTGGTCAATGGCAAAAGGTTTAAATCACATCATACCATCTGCATGTTTTAAATGTTGAAATCTCTCTGACATTAAAGGGAAACTACATTAAAGTATAAATCAGTGTTGACTTCTAAGTTAAATTTGATATTTTATGACAAGAATCAGCCCAGAAATTCACAATTGCTGCAGGCACACAACCTAAACAATAGAAAAGTAGTTTTATTCGCAGATAAGTTATGACACAAGTTGCAGAAAAGGTGGGGTGTATTTGAGCCTGGGTAATGTTACTACCAACCAAGTCTGACTGTTAGTGGGGCAGCAGCCAACTGTGATTTACTTAAACACCGAGGCTCTCTGTGCAGTCATGTAAAATGTGTTTACTTCCACTCTGCTGCTTCAGTAATAGTGCTTCTGAGTGAAAGTGCAATTTATTATTCAACTGGCAAAGTGCTTCATAAAGCAAGAAGTTAAATGGGGATAACTCTCACTACAACTCAAATCAAGGGCCACAGAGACAACAGACTGCATGGTAAAAGTTAGGGATGTGCATAGTTAACTAGTTAACCTGTTAATTGCTGTTAATGTAGTAACTAGGTAAAACAGTTTTGCCTGGTTAATTGCTTCAAGTTCTTCTGCTGGGCTGGGGAGTAATATATTATATTCCACTAGAGGGTGCAAGTGCTACCATCAAATTATGTTTACTGGGCAACCGCAGAAGAAGAATCGAGCTTGTCACATGGCTCAAACAAGAAGTGGTTAGCAAAGAGCGTGAGAGCAGTTTCTTCTTAGGTATTTCATTCTTGGAACTAGGCTTGGGCGGTATTACGGTATTACCGTATACATGCGGTATTACAAAATAGCGACGTGTCAGTTCCAATACCGTCATGAAAAACTTTTTTTTTTAAAGAACTTTTATTGAACCTTTGTAAAACGAACAAAAACGACTACATTTCAAAAATTGTTAGCAGAATGACATTACAGAGTAGCTCCAAAGTTCGTGTTCATCTTAACTTTCATTTTGTACCTATAATTCAATTTGGTATAGTAAAAAGACAATAAACAAAAACAACAAAAAAAACAAAAACAAATAGAACATGAAAGGATACAAATAAGACAGCATGAAAAAACAAATTATGTGAATATAAATAAAGTTTTACAAGGGGGAAGTTAAAGAGCAAACAAGGTCAATTGTGTATATCATCCAAAAAGCAGTTAGAGATTAGTGTTCATAATGAAATCATAAAGCTTTATAGCATTGGGGGTGGACATTTTACCTATGGATCTCAACAGCAGTTTAATTTCATTTTTGAGATTATTCCACGTAGGTGGATTTTTGAGATATCGGCATTTGTGTATGAAAAATTTTGTTAAGATTATGAGATTATTAATTAGAAATTCATTATTTTTATCTTTAAGTATAATGCCAAATAAGATATCTTCAACTGTGAAATTGTTTATATAAATTTGATTGGAGTTCAGCCAATCGTGGAGTGATTTCCACATCATTAAAATTTGATCACATTCATAGAAAAGATGTTTAGTCGATTCATCGTTTTGTTTGCATAAGTAACATTTTTCCACATTGAATTTAAATCTAGTTTGTATAAAATGGTTAGATGGGTAAATATCATTCAAGATTTTAAAATGGACTTCTTTATACTTTGGGGGTAAAGAGAATTTTAGATAGTTGGTTCTCAAAACTTTAATTTCTCCTTTTGAAAAGTTGTGTAGTGACGAGAATCGGAGTATTGGGTTTGGATAAAAGGTTTTGTTTAATTTGTTTCTCAGGAAAATATTATTACATTTTTTATTGAAAATTTCTATCCCATCAACTGCTAATATTTTGAGTCTAGGGTTAAATATATAACCGATAGAAGCTTTAACTAGATGAACCAGAGCACTTGGGATATTTTTAATCACCTTATTATATTCATTTTCAGGAATGTCAACATCATATTTGAGATTGAAATTCTTAAGTGAAAAGGTATTTCCATTTTCGTCTAAAATATGTGTCACTGACCAAATTCCTCTGTCCATCCAACTTTTTACAAATATGGTTTTGTTTCTATCCAAAATAGTTCTATTATTCCATATCGGAACATCATGTGGGCTGAAGTTATGTTTGAAAACCATTTTTCCAAAAAAGAGGACTTGTCTGTGGAATTCAGAAAGTTTGAGAGGCAACTTCGGGATTTCAAAATCACATCTTAATAGGAATTCCATTCCTCCAACTTTTTCAAATATAAATTTCGGAATTGTATGCCAAATTTCCTCTCTATTTATTAAGAAGGATTTAAGCCATTTAATTTTTAATACTACATTCAAAATGTCAAAATCTATTGCTTTTATACCACCATCTTCATAATTCTTAATTAAATCGCTTTTTCGAATGTAGTGATTTTTGTTCTTCCATATAAAATCAAGATTCATTTTATTTATTTCTTTAATAATTTTAGGAGATATGGCCAATGATTGAGCAGGGTATATCAGTCTAGAAATGGATTCCATCTTTGTTAGAAGAGTTCTTCCAAATACTGTCAGATCTCTTTGAAGCCAACTGTTTAAAATTTTCTTGTTTTTTTCTACTGTGTTCAGAAAGTTCTTCTGGTTTCTATCACTTGGAACATTTGTAATATAAATTCCTAGATAGCAGACTTATTTTTTAACAGGGATGTTAAACAAGGAGGTCTCCGGGCCTTCATGCATTTTTATTAATTCACATTTATCAATATTGAGATTTAGTCCTGATGCCTCTGAAAATAATTTAATTGTTTTTAACGCTGTTGGGATTTGGCTTCTGTCTTTTAAGAACAGGATTGTATCATCCGCTAATTGACTAACTAGGATAGAATTATCATTTATATTTAGACCTTGGACTTTTGATGACTTTAGATGAATAGTGAGCAGCTCAGTGACTAAAATGAATAAGGGGGGGAAAGACTGCATCCTTGTCTGATTCCTCTTGAAATTTGAAATCTAGGGCAGGTTCCATTAGAGAGTGAAACGGAACTATTAATATCTTTATGTAACATAGCGATTACATTTAGGAATTTTTCACCAAAGCCAAAGAATTGTAGGGTTTTAAGTATAAACCTGTGTTCCACAGAGTCAAATGCTTTAGAAAAATCCAAGAATAAGATCAATCCGTCATCTGGGAACAAAGCTTTATAATCCATAATATCAAGAACCATACGAATATTATTGTGTATTGATCTTCCTTTTAAAAAACCTGATTGAGTTGGACTAATAACTTTTAATAAACCCTTTTTCAGTCTAGTAGCCAATGCAGTTGTCAGGATTTTATAATCTGTGTTTAATAAAGTTATTGGTCTTAGATTATTTAGGAATCGTTTGTCTTTACCAGGTTTGGGTATTAATTTAATTATTCCTTGTTTCATTGTTACCATTAGTTCATTTGAATTAATACATTCCTTTATAGCATTATAAAGTAAACATTTAATTTCATCCCAAAAATGTTTATAGAAGTTTGACGTTAGACCATCAGGACCAGGTGAACGATTTAAGCGCATCTTTTTTATTGCCTCATCCAGCTCTACTAATTTCAAGTCTACCTCACAATCATTTTTAAAACTGTTTTCAATTTTGGGGATATTATGTTGAATTAAGTTAAAAAAGGTTTCCGCATTTCCTTCATCAAATGAGGCTTCATAGATTTTGCTGTAAAATTGAAATACTTCTTTAGCAATTTTTTTGGAATCTGTACATTCTTTGTCCTCAATTATTAGGGATGAGATAGAATTTTTACCTTGTCTTTGTTTTTCTAACCTGCAGAAGTACGCTGTACTTCTTTCCCCCTCCTCCATCCATCTGGCTCTTGACCGAATATAAGCTCCTTGAGCTTTCTGTAAATAAATTTCATCCAAATCGTTTTGTGATTTGGCTAAGTTTATTCTGTCTTCTTCACACCAATCAGTTTTACCATATATATCAAGAATTATTTGAATGAGATTCGACTCCTTCTCATTTTTTTGTCTTTTTAGTTTTTTGCTAAAGAAAATAGAGTGTTTCCTTATAGAAAATTTAAGAAATTCCCATTTTTGTACAGCTGTTTGAAGATCATTATCTTTTTTAGTGTCTCTTATAATTTTCTTTATGCCGTCACAATATTCCCTATTTTCTAGTAGACTATGATTCAATTTCCAGTAATCTCTGATATTTTTTTTTCTTCTTGTAAACATGTTATGTTTAAATTAACTACACAGTGATCTGTTAAAGGACTACTTGATATTGTTGAAGAACACTTATAGTCTGCTATAGCATTAGATATTAGCCAATAGTCAATTCTTGAGGATGCCTGACCATTAGGTTTTCTCCAAGTGAAAGATCTAGCATATTTATTTTGCTCTCTCCAAATATCCACTAGATTATTCTGGTTCATAAAGTCACTCATTATTTGATTTGGATGATGATAAGAGTATTTGCTTGGCCATCTATCTAACCATTCATCCTGAGTTAGATTAAAATCCCCTCCCATTATGATATGGTCTGTGGCATATTTATTTTTAAATTCTTCAATAATGTTGGAGATTTGAAAGAGAAGACATTTGTTTTTCTGTTCATTATTGTATCCATAAATGTTAATTAACATCACAAGTACCCCGTCTACTTTCGTTATGCATGCAATCCAGTGTCCATCAGAGTCAGCTTTGACTATTAACACATCCCCTTCAATCTTGTTGAAACATATTGCTGTCCCAGCTGAGCGATTGGACCCGTGACTGAAGAGGATTTTGTCTCCCCACTGTTGAGACCAGAACTTTTCATCAGTTTTGTCCGAATGAGTTTCTTGAAGAAAAAAGAAGTTAGATTTTTGCCCCTTGCAGAATAAAAAGATAGCCTTGCGTTTAATTGAGTCTTTGAGTCCCCTTACATTTAAAGAAGAAAAATAAATATTTGTCTTAAGTTGAACCATAAAACACACAACACAACCGAAAAATAAATGGGTTTAAAACCACCCAAAAATTGCTAAGACCACCCAAAAACCGTCATGAAAAACAGCTGTGCGTGCGTGCACTTAGGAGACAAGGATTAAAAATGTAAAAATCTATTAAAAAGATAAATAAGTCATTTCATGTATAAAACTGATGCGTTTTTGAAATTTTGTTTTTACTTAAATATTTTTAAATGTTTTGTAAGCTTTGGAGATATTTCATAAAGTTAATGAACGTGACGTTACGTAATCACTTGACAGTGCGGAGGAGAAAGGCTGAGTGAAAGACGGCAGGTTGCGCACCGACTGACTTGGTGTCCAAAAAGAAAACAACCTCTGCAATTTGGGAATTTTTCAGCTTCAAACCAAATGACAAAGGAGAGCCGGTGAATCCCAACGAGGCAATTTGTAAATTATGCAATAAAACGGTAACCGCGAGAAATGGAAACACCTCAAACCTACGGACACATCTCAGAATCAACCACCCACTCACTGCCGCGAGGACGAATTTGGCTCTGAGTTCAATCAGTGCAACAGTTTCAACACCTCTCACTGACACCGATGCACGACCAGGACCAACAACAAAGTCCACCACCAGTTACTCGCAGCCGACAATAATAGGGGCCTTTGCCAAAACAACAAAATATAAAAGGGACAGTCTCCGTTGGAAAACTTGCACTGATGCTGTGACAACATATTTGGCAAAGGAAATGGTTTCTTTCCACACGGTGGAAAAAAAGTCATTTAAGGACATGGTAACGGTCCTACATGCCCAGTACGAGCTGCCCGGACGGAAACATTTTTCACAAACAGCTATCCCAAGTTTGTATGTTAAAGTCAGAGACGATGTTCAGGCGTTGCTGTCAGGAGCAGATCATTTTTCCTTAACAACTTACATGTGGTCGTCGGTTAATATGACACCATACATGTCTCTGACTGTCCACATAATTACACCTGAGTGGAAACTTGAATCCGAATGCCTCCAAACAACCTATTTTCCAGAGAGTCACACAGCGGGGAATCTTGCTGCTGCGCTCAAAGCTGCACTTCAGGACTGGAAACTCGAAGAGGAAAAACTTTCAGCCATAATAACTGACAACGCTGCAAACATTTCTGCTGCAATCAGGTCCCTGCAGTGGCCGTGGCTTAACTGCTTTGGTCACAATCTAAACTTGGCGATCACAAATGCATTGCATGACCATAAGCAAAAAACTGAGCGTGCCCTCGGATTATGCCGCAGCATTGTGGGGGCATTTTCACACAGCTGGCAACGTAAAACTGAACTCCACAAGAAGCAAGTGGAGTTGGGACTCCCAGAGCATAGTCTCATAACGGTAAGCATACATTTAGTCTATATCTGAATCTGATAACGTTAGATCATGCAACTAACAATATAATTCGTTTATTTATTTAGTTATTAATTTAGTGTGTCATTCGTCCGTCGGCAGGACTGCGCAACTCGCTGGGGCTCCAAACTGGCGATGGTAGAGCGCATCCTCGAGCAGGCCCCAGCCATCAAGCTCGTCCTGTCTGATGACAGAAGAAGCAACCTGTCCCTGCACTGGCAGGATACTGATATCTTGAAAGCTGTGAACGGCGCACTGAAACCTGTTGGTGACTTCACTGATATTTTGTCTGGTGAAAACTATGTGACCAGTTCCTCTATCCTCCCCATACTCCAGCTCTGCAGGGAGAGCGTGTTGGCTGTATCAGAAGATGGCCTCCAGCTTACAAAGTCAATAAAAACCACAATTCTAAAAATGCTGGAGGCCAAGTATGAATCTGACTCAGTGCGCAAATTAATGCGAAAATGCACTTTCCTCGATCCTCGTTACCGTGGCAGACATGAGCTTGATGACAACGCACTGGCTGAAATCAAAGCTGAATTACAGGCTGAGATTGTGAGCTTAGAGGGGCAAGCAGCACCAGAAGCAGTGGCCATCCGAAACATAGAGGAACGAGCACAACCTGAACCCCCACGCAGAAAGATGTCTCTGGGGGCTCTCCTGCAAAAACGAGCCGCTGACGCTGCGCCGGAGGGTCCCGTCGGCGCAGAGCAGCGAGCTGGAGCTGAAATAACAGCGTACTGTTTGGAACCTGTTATTCAAGGGGACGAAGACCCTCTTCTCTGGTGGAAATATGCTGACAGTCGTTTTCCCCAGATGTCACGACTGGCCCGGAGGTATCTATGTATTTGTGCCACCAGCTCACCATCGGAGCGGGTTTTCAGCACCGCAGGTAAAGTTGTTGGTCCACAACGTACAAACTTGAACCCAGAAAAAGTAAACATGCTGGTTTTTCTGGCGAGAAATCTTAACTAGATTTGCTGCAACATGCCGTAATGTTCACACTCCTGTGTGTGTGTGTGTGTGTGTGTGTGTGTGTGTGTGTGTGTGTGTGTGTGTGTGCGCGCGCGCGTGTGTGGCCGTGTGAGGGAGAGTTTTTATTTTTTAAATTTTAATGCAGTTGTTTTGGTTGCAATAATTTTTATAATTTCAATGTTTATGGTTATTCAACTCTTGTTGACTGTTACGGGCCTATTTGCACTCATGCTGCTCATTGATAAGTTGTTCACTTGATTTGCGCACAACAGCTGCCCTGGGTTTTTATGTTGATTTATTGCTGTTGGACTGTTGACTCTTTGCACTCTTTTATAAGCTGCGTGTTTTGTGTTAATAAATGTTGTTAATAGTATGTGAGTTACATTGTTTTTTTTTTAGTAATTGTTTGGTATTCGGATTCAGAAAGGTGAAGGTCCACTTGAGGCTTACGTCATACTTTATAAGTATTCACGGTAATACCGTATACCGGGGTAAAATTAAGTGGAAGTTAAACGGTATTCAAATGTGGATACTGCCCAAGCCTACATGGAACACAATAAGCCTCACATCAAAGCGCTGAACCTGGCAGAACGTGGCGCAGCTAACTGAACCAAGACCAGCTACAGGTTAGGCGGCCATGACGCTCCTGCTTTCATCTGATTCCTATTTTGTCTAGTAAAATAAAGAAATGTCAGTGTAATTATTTAGCTCAATGTAAGGAAACTAAAGTGTTTATTACTGTGGCCTCTAGAATGTGCTTACAAGCTCGCAATCGTGAGCAGCGCTGTGTGTTTGATGCCAGACGGTCCACAAGTTGAGTCTGGCGGACAATTCAGCTGTCATCCCACTCTCTCTTTACTTTTTGTTCATAAATGTAATGAGTGTGGGACTTTAGTTGTGTGCCAAAATTATATAAAAGAGCGTTATTTTTTATAGAGTGGGGCAAATGTCCGTGAGCGTGGGGGTGGGGGTTAGGGATCAGTCCCCTAACAAACACTTTTTTTCTTTATTTCTGACAGGGACCTCTACTCTGTCCCAACCTTGGCCACCGCATGTTTCATGAGTCAGGATTTTGGCCGATTGTACAAACATCCTGGGTCGGGACAGCAGCAGCTCAGGAGGTAGAGCGGGTTGTCCAGTAATCAAAGGGTTGTAGGATCGATCAGCAGAGGGTGCTGCTATTGTGTCCTTGTGCAAGACAATGGTGAAAAGAAAATGGTGGTGCCAGTGCTCGGTAGCTTCACCTCCCTCAGTGTGCCCCAGGGCAGATGAGGCTAGATTGTAGCACATCACCACCAATGTGTGCATGGGTGTAATAATGACTGATTTGTGTTGTGAGGCGCCTTGGGTGTGTTCTAAGACTCTAGAAGACACCATATCAAATAAAGGCCTTTAACCATTCTAAATTGCATTCGTAAGATAGAACATAGACCAGTTTCTATGAACTTTGACAAATGAGGGTCCTGATGTGTGGTCAAGTACAGTGAGAAATGCTACATAAGGCACCAAAACACAGAACTGCTAGACTTTGTGGGGTTTTGTTTGGTTTAGCTTTGTTGAACCTGTTTTATAGTAATGTATTCATGTTCAGACTTACCAGTGCTGCTGGTCCATTTGCTTCCAAGCAAGCTCCATGCTGGTGGCAGTGGGAGGTGGTGGAGGGCCAGAGCCAGGCTTTCATCCAGCCGCTCACATTCCTGCAGAGGAATCTTACACTCATCGAGCAGCAGAGCGCCATCAAGACCGTCAGGCCGACCTGCTGTGCTCACCTGTGCAGAAGGTGATTAAACCAAATGAGTCGGGTTTAGAGAATGGTCAGGTTTACAGCGACAACTTCAGTTTACAGGGATGAGTCTCATTCACAGAGATGAGTCTGGTTTACGAGTTGGGTTAACAGGGGTGAGTCAGGTTTACAGAGACAAGTCAGGTTAACAGAAAAAAGTCGGGTTTACGAGATAAGTCTGTTTTTCTTTCTCTTTTTTTACCGTGTCCTGTCTGGCTGTGAAGCAAACAGAATTGATGTCTGAATGCTGGTAACAAGCCTTACAGATTTACTCTCAGGTGGAGCATCAAAGCGTCTGCTTTTAATGTCACGCCTAATACTTAAAACTTTATTGTTATTGTTTTTGAATGCTTTGTAATTCCGACCAGACACGGAGTCAGAGGTGAAAGAGAAAAGAAAAGACAAAAGGTGGGGAGATAGGGGGGAAGGGGGGAGGGGGTTCACAAAAATAAACAACAATTAACAAGAGTCTGCTTCTAGACCTGCGTCAAGAGAAAGAATAGAAAAAAATGGGACACGCAACAATACATCAGGAGCAAGCTATCACTGCGTCAACCTGATGATGAATTATAAAATCAACATTGTTTAACTGAACAATCACACGATAATAAATCATAGTGCATTAAGTGCCCACCATAGCCTTAAGACGTGTTAAACGTGCCCAAGCCCATACTTTTGAGAGCACCATGTGAGCACCTGTGTGTTTACACGTGCTTGTTTATGTAAGGTTTCTCTATAGGAGCATCCAATAGAGTGTGAGGGACCACAGATGCACCCCCCCAAAGATGTGTAGGAGACGGGGGGAGCTCCAAGTCCTAGAGATCCAGGCGCTGCCCCAGAACACAGGAACCCCAAGGAGACTGCATCCAGAAAGGCCCCCGCGCCCCTCGAGAGGCACAGAGGATCACCCCAGGGGGCCACAACCAGCAACCGGCAGAGTCCCGGGCAATATCAGCAGCAATCCCACAGGCCCGCCCGCAGCCTCCCACCCCCTAGCCGGCCAAGCCCGGGACCCAGGGGCGACCACCCCCGCCGGGGACCCAGCAGAGCCCAGGGACCCAGACCCCACCAGGCAGCCACTGGGATTGATCAGGCAGACGCCAAAAATCTTAAACCCCCTGACCCGGGAGCCACAAACATTCAGGCAGACCAAGGCACCGCACCGCACCCCACACCAGGTGTGGCAGGGGGAGGGGAGACGAAGATCTATATCATCAAAAGAAGTCCCAGGAGAAGAGAGGAGTCAAAGGCCCCACCTGACATATACAGTCATACACAAACACAGTCACACACACTCCCTCCCTCATGCTCACACATGCACATACAACCAAAGACTTACAAAAATGCACGCCGGACACCCACTCATGCTCCCCCTACACACCCTATTCACTCTGGTCCCGGTACTGCTGCACATGGGGTACGACCATCACCGGTTACCAGAGTTTGACCCTTTCTGCTGGGGTGCTGATGAGCAGGCTCCCTCGCCCAACGCTGAGCACCGAAACCCACCACCCCAGACCCCAACCAGATGGCCAGATGTCCCTCCAAGCCTCCAGCCCCAGGAAGCCAAGCAACAACAGAGGTGTGCTAAGACCCCTAGTGTCCCTCCGCCTGCTCCAATATAGTTTTGTGTGTTGATGAGGAGTATTCCATTGCTGTGGTGAGTGGGCAGTGCGGGCATTGTCTGGTCTATACCAGCTGATGCCACCGCACCACCCCACTTGAACCCACAGTCCTCGGTTTCTAAGTGCAGTTTAAAATTGGAAGTGGGCACCGGCACTCGGGAGGAGGCTGAGAAATCCCCCTGCCAAGTGCCGTTGAATGTGCTCACTCCCAAGATCCTAAGTGTGTGTTTGCATGGTATGTCTTCGGTGGAAGTGTATAAGGTGCAAATAAAATTGAGGGGCAGGTTGCCACAGGAATGCGGAAATGAGGGCGAGCAGCTGCGTCCCAAAAAGTATCAGAACCGCTTACGGCGCATGCGCAATCCTGCATCAACACCGCTCCCAGCTATTTCCTTAATAACACATGTTGTTCGTTTTAATTTCTACACATTTTTTACTCATAAAGATTGTCAAGAAAGCGTGTTTGTCGTGTTCATGTCAAATTAAACTGATCACAAAACACAGATTTACTTTCTTTATTTCGTTTTCCTCATCCAACCCCCATAAATGCCTGTGTGTGTCCTCCTGCAGCACTCCCGAAGGACAACAGGCAAGACAAGACAAAAAAGTCTGACATGTTGAGTAAAAACTGCTATTTTTAGCACATTTTTAGGGCCGACGTGTTGCTACCAGATGTACAGTGTGAGCAGTCAGGTCACATCCGAGAACTGGGTCGTGCAGCGTGAGCGCATGACTCGTGAGATCTGCCCTGCGAGGAAGTCGTACAGTGTGAGCTGAAGCTGAGTGCTACGAGTGAAAAAGTCGCACAGTGTACGCCCGGCTTAAGACATAGGAAATCCAGGTAAGGTTGGGTCCCGTCCCCCCCCCCCCCCCCCCCCCCCCCGGACATCCCCCTCCCATGTGGTGGGACAGCAGAGGAGCCATGGTCTACCCGAGGCCCCTGAACCCGGGCCAGGCACTGCTGCATGTGCCTGCCTTCTTCCCAGCAGCATACATGTCAGGACCCGACCCCCAAGGCCCCGCTCAGATCCCCACACGGGGCCGGCCACCCCCACACCCCGAGCCCCCAGGCCCCCACCCAGACCCGCCCAGGGGCAATGGAGCTGCCAGGCAGTGACCCATGGCCGCCGCCAAGACCTCCAAGGGGCCCCATTCACAACCACCAGTAGTCCACCCCCCAAGGCAACCCAAGCACCTCCAGAGGGGGGCAACGGCCCCCCAGTCCCAGACACCCCCCAGTGAACCCACCTCCAGGGAACATCCGGATACTCCAAACTCAGACCCTCCACCCCACCCCCCCACTCACATCATCCCGCAGGACAAAATCAATGGTCACCCATCATCGCCATATGATGGAACCGATCAAAGGAGCCCAGAGAGATTGATTTGAAGTGGAAGCAGAGGCTAAATCAAGTGTAATATGATCTAACAAAAGATTTCTATACTGGTGTAGCGTTATGAATCTTATAATGGTCTGACCTTAACAGCTGCCCCTTCACACAGTAACATCACCAAGGTCGAACGCTTGGTTCAGTATGTTTACATTCCAGGAGAAGAGACAGAAGAAGAGAAGAAGAACGCTTTTCATTGATTAATCAAAGTACTTTATTTGTGATAAGCTAATCAAAGCATATGTTGATCATTAATAATCAGGTGAATGATCTGTGAAATAAAGATGTCATGAGTTATGTGTTTAATGAATAAACAGGACTGCACCAGACAGACTGATCTACATTACCATGGAAACGCATGACACATTGTTTTCAACCAATCAGAACTTTCGTCTGTCGTAGAGAGAATCTGGGATGTTTACTTAATGTGTCCAATCCGGTTTACTAAGATTGGTAAACAATTAGGAGATATACAAGAAGGCAACGCCATTTTATATTCAGTTCCACGTTAACTGGTTCCACGTTAACATCAGCTCTGTTCGAGCCGAGCTCCAAAGGAGTTACATCATACTCTCAACATTGTTTTCAACCAGCTCTCAATCCATCACCGCCAAAAGATAAGTACAGGCTGGCCAGCTGTACTTTCTATTTTAAGCTGAGAACTGTCAAGCTGGAGATTTCCATCGTTTGAATCAACGAGACGACGTCCCTTCAAAATAAGAGTGAACTTGCCGACGCCTGCCGACTACTACCGGAGCTGACCCACAGACGGGCGTTGTAGTGCTGCGACCGCTGTTTCACCAGCTCCAGTACATTCGAGGTCCTAGGACCTGGCATTTCCTGATCTACACGGGAGACTCCATATACGGTACGTGGTCACGGCACAAAATGGCGGCTCATGTCATCAGCTTCTGAAGCCTCGTGGTAGCCTACTCAAAACAACCAGATTCGCTACTTCAGCCTAGAGATTCTGAACAAAACACACACACACACACACACACACACGAAACATCCAAATCCATATGCATTCATCATTGAGATAGTCCTGGTAGATTGTAAGAATTTATAATTATAGAAATTAAAGATTCTTAAACGATCCCAACTCTCTCTTTTCTTGTCTCTTAGTCAATACAGAGTGTTTGAGTAAACTCCCTGATGATAAAAACGACCACTTCTGATTAATTACTTAGATCTAATTACAGTGTATAAATATACAAAATCAGATAATTACATTATCTAATTACAGTGTATAAATATACAACTTCAGATCATTACACTGGTTAATGCAAAGAGTACCTCTATTTTTCCAATTCAAGAGGATAGTTTTCTTAGCGATGCATATGACAGTCAGAACCACGTGAACTAAAGATGTTTCAATCGGGACATCGTCCAGATTTCCCAGTAAACAAAGAGAGGGGGAAGTTGGGATATGACATTTCAGACATTTTGACTGATCCTCACATACTCTACGCCAAAATCCCTGGACAGGTGGACAGGACCACAGTGCACATGTAATTGTCAGGAATGTTGTTTTTGCAGTGTGTACAGGTGTCAGATGATACAAACCCCATCTTGAACATCCGATGACCTGTATAGTGTACTCTGTGTAGAATTTTGTACTGAATTCATTGTAAATTGGGGTGCCTGATCATTTTAAAAGTTTTTAAACAAGTTTGGGACCAGAAGTTCTGGTCAAAGCTAACTGATAGATCCACCTCCCATTTTTCAATAGGGATTGCAATTTTATCATCTATTTTGGACAGTGTCTTATATACTTTAGACAGTATTTTGGGGGGGGTTGAGATTATAAAAGTCTAATACCCTTGGTGGTGTTTGTAATTCTACTTTATTGAGCTTAAATTTTTGTTTGACTACATATTTAGTTTGGTGATATTCTAAAAAACTATTCTTATCCATTCCAAATTGGGAGACTATTTGATTAAATGGGATGAAGTCCAATCCTTCATATATGTGTTCCAGGTATAGGATTCCTTTATTGTTCCAGTCCGGAAGGTTCATCATTTGGTTATTTTGCAAAATGTCAGGATTATTCCAGATAGGTGTGCATCTGCATGGTACTAGTGAAGACTCTGTCATTTTAAGATACTCCCACCATGCTGTCAGAGAGGTGCTGATACTAATACTTCTGAAGCCTTCATGTTTTCTTATGCTTGAGCTAATAAATGGTAAGTCTGAAAGCTCTATCATATTGCAAAGTGTCTGTTCTATGTCTAACCAACCAAGACTCACCTAGTGGGTTATCTTGCAAACATCTTGGTATATATTGCAGCCTGTTGGCTAAGAAATAATAATAAAAGTTGGGTAAATCCAGTCCTCCTCTGTCTTTGGTCTTCTGAAGCGTTTTTAAGCTAATTTGTGGAGGTTTATCTTGCCAAAGGAATTTGGTAATTGAGGAGTCCAGAGATTTAAACCAGTCAGCTGGAGGTTTGTTTGGGATCATCGAGAATAAGTTATTTATTCTGGGTAAGACCATCATTTTAATTGAAGCAACCCTCCCCATGAGTGATATCAGTAAGGATTTCCATCTTGCAAGATCATCTTCCACTTTCTTTAAAATTGGGATGTAGTTTAGTTTGGTTAGATCTGCCAACGTGGGAGAGACATTAATTCCCAGGTATGTGATATTCCCTGACTCCAATTGTGTATTAAGCAAATTGAAAAAAGAGAAATTAATTGGTAGAACTGTGGATTTTCACCAGTTTATAGAGTAATCTGAAACTCCTGAAAAAGAGTATCAGTTCTATTGAATGGGAGAGAGAGGATTGAGAATTCTGGAGAAAGAGTAAAACATCATCTGCATAAAGACTGATCTTATGTTCTATTTTCTTACACTTTATCCCTTTAATATTTGTTGTTTGCCTAATTGCTGCCGCTAGTGGTTCGATAAAAATAGCAAACATTGACGGGTAGAGTGGGCATCCCTGCCTGGTCCCCCTCTGAAGACACACGTGCTGTTGGTGAACTGTATAATGTTTGTAGCCAGTTTATGAAGAAGTTCCCAAAACCAAATTCATGTAAAGTTTCAAATAAGAACTTCCAGTTAACTCTATCAAAAGCCTTTTCTGCATCTAGAGATAATATACTAGTTTCTATATTTCTACTGTAAGAGAAATCTATCAAATTAAGTAATCTACGTGAGTTTGTGGATGACTGTCTACCCTTAATGAAACCAGTTTGGTCAGGGTGTATTATGAAGGGGGTTACCTTCTCTAATCTTTTTGCCAGGGCTTTACAAATTATTTTGAGATCAAAATTAATAAGAGAAATTGGGCGATAGCTGGTTGGAAATGCTGGGTCTTTGTCTGGTTTTAACAAGAGACTAATATTGGCTGAATTCATGTTTGGCTGTAATCTGCCGCTCTCTTCGATTTCCCTCACCATTCTGAAAAATGTTGGAGCCAGAATGATCCAGAATTCTTTGTAGAACTCTGCTGGAAACCCGTCTGGACCTGGAGCTTTTTAGTCATGGATTTAAGGGCTTCCTGGAGCTCAGCTGATGTTAGTGGCGAGTCCAGGACTGTAGCTTGGCTGTCTGATAATTTAGGAAGTATTATCCAGTCAAGGAACTCATTGATCTCATTAGCTGATGGGATTATCTGTGGTGAGTACAAAGTTTGGTAAAAGTCTCTGAAGGTGTTGGTTATGCTTTCAGGGCCATAAACTATATTCCCGGTTGAGTCTTTAACAGCAGATATGGTAGTTTTCTCTTCATTAATTTTTAACTGGCTAGCTAAAAATTTAACTATATTAGTGGATTGCCAACTGCGCTGCTTCCCAGCTGTACTGAGCCTGTCTGTTAAAGAATTAATCCAAAAATTAAAATCACCTCCAAGTATAAGTGGACAGTCCAAGTGTTCGAAGAGTACAGAGAAAAAATTATGAAACAATGAAGGGTCATCAATATTTGGACAGTATATGCTGACAATACATAAGCTTTGGTTCTGTACAGATATTTTTAACATTATAAATCTACCCTCTGGATCAGAGACTGTGTCCAATACTGTGAAATTGATGTTTTTGTGTATTAAAATAGCTACACCTCTTTGCCTAGAGTTATAGCAGGCAGAGAACATGCTGGGAAACTCAAGTGTTTTAAGTTCATCTGCAGATGTGGCAGATCTATGAGTCTCTTGTAATAATATTATGTCTGCTTGCACTCTCTTTAGCTGATCAAAAATCTTTAATCTTTTCTCTATGGAGCCAGCTCCATGTACGTCCCATGAGACAAACCTTAGTGCACCCATAGATGTGTGTGAGTAGCTAAAATATGACACCTTCATGTGAATAAGATGAAATACGTAACTAAATGTATAAAATAGTATGTTAATAAATAACAGAAAAGTAAATAATAATAATAATAATAATAAAGATCCAACAGTGTTTGTGGTTGTATTATTTGATGCATAAATTATGATATTGTGCTGTGGATTTAATATATATATATTTGTGTGTGCGTGTGTGCGTGCGTGCACGTGCGCGTGTGTGTTTACGTGTGTGCGGAGTCTGACGCAGTGTTGGAAAGTTGTGTGGTTGTGCCATACAGGTGTAAAGGTACAGAAGCAGGTAAAGAGGAAAGGAAAATACAGATACAGGTTAAAAAAGAAGAAAGAACTAAAAAGAAAAGATGATAGGGGTGTGAGGTGGTGATGAACAGGTGATCTCATCATCTAGAAAATGGATTTAGCAGCTGTTTAATCCTGACGTGATCAAACCCAGTGAATCCTGATAAGAATAATAAATGTCTGACCTGATGTTGGGCTAAAACAGCCAGTCAGTCACTCGTCGCTCCTTGTAAAGTTTATTGTCCACGTAAAGCTTATCTACCAAGATGACCGCCCTCAGAGCTGAGCATGCGCTGACGGCCGATCACCAGATACACGGCAGCATTTGAAGCTGATGGCAGCTCGTTAGCAAACATCCACAAACAATTAAGATACATTTTTGCCTAATTTATCTACTGACAATGCAAAAAGTAATCTGGTAAGTATAACTCACTCAATCTGGAGGTAAGTGAAAAAAATTTAGAAAGTTTACTAAATTATATTGACGAAGTTTTTGGGTTAGTCGTTATGGGTCTGAAGAAATCAGCAGCTGAGCCTGAAACACCTGGGACCAAGAGGAGCCGTCCTCAGGACTCGCCTGAAGCCTCATCTCCCCGTAAGGACATATTAGAGTTATTAGATTCTATAGATGAATGGCTTCTGGGATTTGAGGGGCGTCTTCATCTGCTCGAGGTTCTTCACCAGGAGTTTCAGAACCTCCAAACATCTCTGGAGTTCAGCCAAGAGCAGGTTGAGCGGCTCGCTGCTGAGAACGCGTCTCTGCGGGAGTCCGTTTCTTCCCTGGAAGAGGGAATGACACGGATCACCCAAGACAACAAGACTCTGAAGGAGACTGTTGTGGACCTTCAGGCCCGTAGCATGAGGGATAATTTGGTGTTCGCAGGCCTGCCAGAGCAGGCGGGAGGGGCGGAGAACTGCGAGCAAACAATCAAGAACTTTCTCCAGACCGAAATGAAGATACCCGAAGAAACGGTAAAAAACATCACCTTTCACCGGGTACATTGTCTTGGAGCTAAAAGAGTGGACAGCAGAAGACCTTGTCCCATCGTGGCTAAATTTGAACATTTTAAGCAGAAGGATCTTGTTAAAAGTCACGGAAGAGAGCTCAAAGGAAAAGACTTCAGCGTACATGACCGAGTCCTCTTTCCGCTGCGTAAAAAGTTTATCCAGGATGGGATAAGAGTCATTTTTACAAAACAATGCAGTCAATTTGCCGTGGCGGCATCAGGGAGCCTTAGGTCATTTAGAAGTAGTCAGAC
The DNA here is from genome assembly GCF_043380555.1 of Nothobranchius furzeri. Lineage (NCBI taxonomy): Eukaryota > Metazoa > Chordata > Actinopteri > Cyprinodontiformes > Nothobranchiidae > Nothobranchius > Nothobranchius furzeri. Next base: position 25,238,328 of record NC_091749.1, read on the forward strand.
TGTGGCAGTGATGTGGCAGAATCGTGTCCTTTTTATAAAAGATTAGTCGCTGGCGGCATAAAAGGGGTATGGGGGCTGTCCCTGCACTGCCACGGACTCCCGTTTATCTTGGACACAACTTGCTTTTTACTGCGATCAAAGCTGCAATTGTTACGTTTATTTAACAAGCTGCTCCTAAAGGTGTCTGTCCTCTACAGTCCCCGTGCAGTCTCTGGTGATCTGAGCTCCAGCTATAACAGAGAGAAGCTCCAGGAGTGCTGCATCCAGTTTCCCATCTCAGCTGATTTTGTCCAAAAAGCTACAGGTCCATGCTTACTTTCATTTCCAATATAGTTGCCGGCCAGAGCTCAGAAGTAACTCCCCACGTAATCATGACCCCTCCCTCTGTTGCACCAAGGCACAATCGCCGTTTACATGGCGGACAATTACCGCATTATTACTACCAAGCGAGGCGGAACGAACTCCATAAAATCCGTGCAACGCCATGCCGGCATGGCACGTTCATAAAACACATCGTTGCGGTAATATTACACTGATTTGCTGGCACGTTGTGTCTTTTAAAAAGGGCTAAGTTGAGTTTACAGAGACACGTCAGGTTTACAGAGAAAAGCTCAGTTTACACAGATGAGTCCACTTTACAGGGATGAGTCGGGTTTACAGAGACAAGTTGGGTGTACATAAATGAAGCAAAGAGATAAGTCTGACTGATGAATGGACTTGATTTAAAACAGGAATAAATAAGAGATCAGATGGAAGCTGCAGACTTGATGACATGAAATAAAGTCCTTTATAAAATAGTCATTACAAATCAAAACATGAAAATATAATCATTTAAATTTTATGATATGATAAACTTTTGTTTTTCTGCTCTCTCTCTCTCTTTTACAGGAACAAAAACACCTTTTCTAGTTGCTCACCAGAAACTGGGCCATGTCAAATGCCAGATCCTGGACAAAGCTGAATCGATGCTTGGCCAATGGAGCCACATGACCAGGATGGTCCTCCGAGGCCTCAGAGGTATTTTGGGTGGCTAAGCACAAGGTGACCAACACCACCTCGCAGCAGTCATGAGCTACAAGACAACACAAAGAAAGAAAAGAAGGAGGGGTGAGAGAGGACAGGCCTGCTGAGGAATAAACTGTTGGTTAGGACATCTAATCAATAAAATTTAGCCAAGAACATTCTACACTGCACAGAAAAGATGTTCAGCTGTACAACAAGGAAAAAATAGAATGTGAAGGTATTCACAGATCCTAAACATCACGTCATTGTTTATCAGATTGAAAGTGCAAACTCATTTTCATAATTTATTAATCAAAAAGGAACAATTACAGCTGCACGTTCGTTAGGGTGTGTCTGTAGGCTCAGAGCTTGTTGCATCAGATGATATATGGCTCCTGAGGACAATTAGCAGATTCACATGGAAAAGGCTTCACGGCAAAGTGAATACATACATGCTCTACTCTTTATTATTTATATCTATAAATGTTATTTATATTTCATGTGGACTATAAAGACCTAATACAATTTAAGATTATTCACAGAGTCAATAAAAGAGCTTAAAATTTTATTTTGTAAAAACAATCCAATACCATTAAATTACCACCATCAATATAATCTGCTCATTTTTATTTAAAGCCACAATCTAGAATGTTCCCCTTTTCAGAAATTACATATGATTTTTATCTTACATCCATAAAAGTGGTAGACGTACTCTTTTCTGTGATGTATTGTAGGCAATACATCAAATCTTTGATAAGCCCGTCCCCGGCCAGTAGAGCCCCATGTAATTTGAATGATGTGCCGTTCAGCATTAGCCAATAGAGCTTAGGTACAGATGTCCATCACAGAGTCTCTACCTATGGCTCCCTGTGAGGGAAAACTCCCAGATTTCTCCTTTTCACCTAAACATAAGCCTTCATGTGTTTTCTGGGAAAAGTTGCTGCAGTTTTTGCATGTATGAAGTATTTTATACCCAGAAAAGCATTTTCTAGACCCCAGTTCACACACACACACACACACACACACACACACACACACACACACACACACACACACACACACACACACACTAAACTTATGTAAATTTCCCATCCACCCTGACAATGGTTTCAGCCGTCTAATAAAGAAGCTGCTTGAGGAAAACCCAACAAGAATGTTGTGATTTTGATTATTTAAACAAATCACAACGAATCAGTTTCAGGAGCAGAACTACTTTGTGGGAAAGCTGAATGTCTGTGCTGCTGCCCAGATGCATCATGGGCCTTGTGGTCTGGTCACAGCGCGAGTACACCTGAAATCCACAGAGAGAACTACAACACAGAATGAATAAATGCCTCCAGCATTAAAAAATAACAAGTCTATAGAAGGAGTGGGCGTAATAAATAAACGCTTCCATATAGGACTTTACATAATTTATCTCCATGTCCACAGACTGTGGGAGGGAACTTGACATACCACAGAACCATCTCATTCACCTCATTGTTGAATAAATACTCATTAATCAGCGCTCTCAGCTGTGAAAACCAGACTTTATGGTGATCTGTGACAGCAGGGTGCAGAACTGTGCTGCTGATTTAAACCCAGATTCAATCTAATAAATCAGGAACTTTTAACTACACAGCACTATAATCTGGCCCAGCCACAAGTAAAGCCTGCTCCAGACTCAAGTTAACAACAACAAAGGCTGAAACAAAAAGAAACCACTGGATTCTGGTTTACTGCACCATACGTCCTCTCACTTAGAAATATTACACTTGATTTACTGTGTGAAAAAAACAACCAGGCCAACCAAGCAGATGTTAATGCCTTGCTCAAGAGGGTTTCAAAAGTAACAGCTAACTGAGTCTGCAGCATTAGATCCACGTGGTCTGGGGAAAGTCCCTGTGGTCAGTGAAAAGCCTGGTCCTTAGGATCAGCCAAGCAGAGCTAAGCTGTAATAATAGAGTAGCACCTCCTCTCAACCCCCAGCAGACGGCTGGAAATCTGCTGAGCTCTTAATCAGATAACTCAGGGTATCGTGTCCGGCCTTCACTTTCTACCCGTCGAGAAGAAGCACTCCGGTTGAACTGCATCTGGTTTATCTGCCTCTGAAGGCTGTTCTGTGTTTTCTACAGAATCTCATAAGCATCCAGTATAGCTACAGACCAACAGGGCCATAAAGCTTTTCCCACGTTTTAATGCTTTAGCAGACCCACGGACTCTGACTGGGATGATGATGATGATGATGATGATGATGATGATGATGATGATGATGATGATGATGATGACGTGCCGCAGTAGAGGAAGGAAAAGAACTTGTTTGTTGTGACTTTAGCTGATCAAAGTCATCCTGGTCTGTGTAAAGACCAGGATGTAACAACATTGTCCTACAGCATGTTGGGTAAGAGAGGCGTGATTCAGAAAACGCCAAAGGCCAAACCCTAGGGTCAGGGTTCGACAGACGTTTAGAGACGTTTCCCTGTCTGTAAATCCACCACCGCTAAGAGCTAAATCACACTAACATTGTTCCACGCAGACGTTTTTACTTTCGAGGAATCACAGTTCTAAACTAGTCTGACGTTTTTCTATTTGCATTATGTTATTTGTAGATCTTTGACATTAAGCAGGACCTGAAAAAAAACATTCAGTAATTATTTCTTAAACTACTTCTCTTTTTGTCAATATTTTATCTTTTGTCCAATTTTCAAACCAACTTCTGATCCAAAAAGCATCCTGATTAAAAGAAGTAGAACAAATCTGCTGATAAATGTCAGAAAGATCCGTTTAGATTCAGCAACCTCTTAAAAACAGGCCAGGCTATCGTGGATGACAACATTTCCTTTGTTCATTTCCTGTTCCACTTCGTCCTCAGTGGAGATGTGGCAAGCCGGTGCCCAACATCACCAGTCTTGTGGCTAGAGGCGGGGAACACCCCAGACATGTCTCCAGTCCATCACAGAGACAAACAAACACCCACTCACACCTGGGGGCAATTTAGAGACAGCAGTGATCCTGACAAGCAAGATTTAGGTCTGTGGAAAAAAACCAGAGAACCTGCAACCTTGGTGCTGTGAGTCAACGGGAACAGAATGCTGTAAACCCAACATTTCCTGATCTAAACATCAAGTAAGAGTGTTTGTACCAGGTGTATTATACCTGATATACTTGATAAATATTGATTTGACTGACAGTTGCACCTGTCCCAGTAGAAAAAGAACAAACCAGTGCCTCCTGTGCTGCGTGACCTTTGACCAGTCATCTCAGTGTTGCCTGCTGCTGCTCATTCATTAACCTCCTGACAAACATAAGCAACATTTTAATTTTAAACCAGAACTCTGTCTATAAGCTCCACGTGGGGCAAGAGGAGCATTTTGATATTCAGAAATGTAAAAAGTCTGCAAACACAGCATACAGCAGAGCTAAAGGAATAAATAGAAACTAACATCCTTTAGCTATCGCTCTTTCAACTCTAGCTTATGTTTGTGTTTTTAGCAGCCCATAATGTGGCTCACAGCAACATATGCTCCGGGTTAATGTTGAAAGTGTTGAGCATGCACTTGGTGGTGCAGCAGTCACCCAAGTTTTCACTGAGAAAATTAAACACTTTACAAGATCTCAGTTTCTTGTATCACTGTAGGCAGGGCTGACTTTCCATTTAAAGTGGTAGGGAGCTGCAAGGTATTGTGGGTAGGGAGGCTCACCAGGACATAGCGCCTGTAAGGTATCATGACTGCTTCGTAGGGTGCTGGTCACATGTCTCTGTGTGCTGCCAGCAAACAGCAGGAAGTAGTCCACGCCCTCTCCATCTGCAGCTAGCTCGTCATCAGAGAGCTGCACTGTGACAAGACAACGGCCCTGCAGAGACAAGGTACAACACGTTATAAACACGCTAAACACATGTTAAAACCATCGCTTCAGATTTTAAAAAAGATGATACTAAACCAAAAGGAGCATAAACAACAACAAAAGCATCAAAACAGTGGGGCAGCGTTGTATGAGTCCAGTCGTAGGTTAGCTGCACTGGCTCCAAGTCACTTTATAATAGCGTTGAAGGTCTTCCCACCAACAAATCAGGCTTGTGATGGTCTCTAGTTACCACGCTAACTCCCTCCACAAATATAAACCTTCCAGAATACAGAGCTCATCTAGTGGAAGTGATTTTATAAGAACATAAATCCACATGTAGATTTTCTGAGGACGTAAACAAATCGACTCTATCATCAAAGGACAAGTACAGGTTGGATTGTGTGAGGCCTTTGAATATGTCGTCATCATCACAACAGCCTCAAATCAAACATATTATTCCTCTATTGACGAATGCTGCACATTACAGCGTTAGGAACTAAAGCTGACAGCAGACATGTGGGTCCAACTGGAAGGTCTGCAGCAGCCCGGTTCCAGCTTCATGTGACATTCCTCTGGGCAACACTGAAAAACATTTACTGCTGTGCTCAGTAGAGTACAAAAGAAGAATAACAATAACATCCAGTGTGGATTTAAAAACTAACAGTTAACACCATGTGACTTGGTGCGTTACAGAGTTACTGTAGAGTCATTTCTGACATAACAAAGAGCCCTGTTCTGGCTGAGGAATGGTGTGGTGCCATCTGGGGACAAACCACAGAGAGGGAGGAGCAACATGAAATACTGATATTGTTCAAATGAGCTGTTTTCCAGTGGCTGTTGAGACCTAGGACAAATAACAGGACGTTTGACTTTACTTAACTTGGACCAGCCTGGCCCGACGTGAGCAGCCTGACATGGCAGGCTGAGCTTTACTGGGTTAAAGGTGCTTCCTCCTCTCACAAAGTGGTAGCCTCAGGGCCTTGGTTCTTACAGAGAGAACAGTTTGCAGACAGCAGCGGGGCTAACCAGTAGCCTTGGGAATGGTAGGCCTCTATTTGGCAGGCCAGTTGTGCTGCTGAAAAATTTGAAAGCAAGGAAAATGTGTTCAAAGTTGACCCAGAGGCCACAGACTGAGACCTTCTTGAGAACCAGAGCCGAACACACTGACTTGCAGCATGGAGGTGCACGATTAGTGATGCTTAGTGTGTCAGCTCTAACAAGCAGAGCGGAGGCGCTGAAGTAAATGAGTTGTGGACAAGTGGAAGCCAACAGGCACGACATTCTCTCCATTTTAAACTCATCTCTTATCCTCGGCTTCAACTGGAATGAAGGCTTGCTACTGCAGAATGGATTCCGTCGATGCTCCAACGGAACATAAAAATGTGTGTTGTGTGAAATAAGCTCCACTATTTTTAGACTGAACAAAGAAAAACTAAGACAAAAGTTTTTCATACAAGAAAAAAAACACCTCAAACAGAAGTTTCATGTTATGAACTCAACAGCCACTCTGCTAGTACCGGACAAGACCCCCTTTTCCCTTCAAAGGCGCCTTAAGGCTGAGGTGTTTAAACTATGATCAGCTGTCTCAACAGCTGCTGTTGTCTCTCTATCATCTAAAATCAGTCTAACCTCTGACCTCAACAAGACATTTTAATTCACAAGAGATATTTTATCTTTTAAACACCGTAAACCCTAGAGATGGTTGCGGGTGAAAATTCCTGTAGATTAGCAGTTTCTAAACCACTCGGACCAGCCCGTCTGGTACCAACAAAATCCTCTTTCATCTACATTCCGATGCTAAACTTCATCAGTTCATCTCCGTCACATCTAGATGCCTAAATACGCCGAGGTGCTGCCGTGTGCCAGGATGATCAGGTGTTTGTGTTAAGCTGCTGAACAGATAGATCTAAGATAGAGGACCATTAACTCTGATGTCTGTAAGCAGTTTATCTACAATAACAATAACCCAAAATAAATAACACACAAAAATGGTGAAAAACAGATTAATGTCATATTTCTGATAGCATTTTACCCAGACAACCATCCTGTCTGATTTTAACCTCATTAATCAGATGGGGGGACAACAACAGAATAGGATTGTTGTGAGTCCTTCTGAAGCCACATGTGCTGGCAGCAATGAGCGTGGAGATGGAGAAACAGATCTGAAACATCTGCTGAGGATGATGGGAAACACAAACATGCATTCATGCACATACACACACAGGCGCATAAGCACTCACTCACACACATGCATGCACATTCACACAGAGATGCGCACACACACACACACACACACACAGAACTGAACATTAACACATTTTACCAAAAATGACTCATTTGTCCAGCTTAAATGAAATAGAAACCTCAGTTTTAAATCTGCCTGTGTGTGTGCGCGCGTGTGTGTGTGTGTGTGAAAACGGCTGCCTGCATGAGCGTGCTCTCTGCTTGTTTTAGGTGCTTAGCAAAGTGACACGCTGAGGTATTGACCTGTTAATCATGGAGCTTCAGAAAGGAACAGGCAGGTCTTTGGTAACATAGAAAGCACAGCTGGAGGTCATGAACCCAACACCCCCCCTCTTTCTGAGTATGAATCCGACTTGAACCCTTTCTAGACATCTACAGATTTGTTTTAGTTTTGCTTGTTTTGTCACACTTTGATATTTCAGACAGACCTGTAAAATGCTGCTTACAAATGATTTCATGACAGACGTTAGGTTATGCATATAACCACTGTTCCCTGAAGGAGAGGAACGAGGTACAACGAAGGCACTATGGAACATCATGCCCTCGTGTGGGCTGGCTGAAGACACATTTAATCACACCTGTAAAGGCTAATGAGCTGTGTGGAGGCCCCACCCTCCACTTATAAGCGACAGCATCACCACCATTCCCCAGTTCAATAACCACTCTTCACAGAGCTGGGCTGTGAAATGGGGAAGCCCTGTGTTGTACCTTGTTCCTCTCCTTCAAAGAACAGTGGTTATATGCATAACCTAACATTCCCTTTCAGTTGATTCACTCAGTACAATGAAGGTACTATTGGACTTATAAAAACACCCAATGAGCAGGTATCAAACCTGGGCCGAGATTGCAATCTAAGCCCTTTTCAGATAGACATTCTGGAATATGTGTAGACAATTCAATCCGGTTTTTAACCGGAACTGTGTTTTCAGACACACCACTTTTGTAACGGAACTTGTCCTTTCTGCTGCCTTCACACAGCAGGGAAAAGTTCCAGATGTCGGGAGGTGGGAGAAATAGTGTGGCAGGCGTACATGTGTCATTTACTCAAACAAAGCCATTCTGTCAAACATGACAGACGAAGAGGTAGAATTCCTCTCACTGATCAGACTTATGTTAAGCATAATTCTGCGCACACAAGAGACCAGGATGATGAAGCTCAATGGTTAAAGGAATCACTGAAGCGGTGTGAAGCGCTCCATCGTGCGGAGACGGTACCGTAGGAGGCGAGCTGCCATGGTTCGCCACATGCTACAGCAGCAGGCTATCTAGCTGCGCACAGCGTACCCCGGTCCCCTCCGCCTCCCCATCCTCCCTGTCCGGAACTCGACCTCACCAGTCTGAAGCAGCCACCTTGTCCACAAAAAGGTCTTACGGACCGAGTCCGGAACATTTCCGTTTTTCATGGCCTGTTTGAAGGGGGCTAAGACAGCACGTCAGACCCAGCAGAAAGAACTGTAACATCCAAATGGTAAAACCTCACAAAAGTGTGGGGTGTAGCCCAAGTTGCAGTGGAGCAAATATCACCAACTGAAATGCATTTAAACTGCGCCCAAGAAGCTAGTGAAGGTTCTCAGTTATCCAGATCATGGTAATCCAAAAGCGAAACGTCTTCAAGACACCAAAGAAGTCCAGTTGCCTTCATTTGAACCCTTTTGGAGCGCCCAAGAAGCAGGCACATCTCTAGTAAGTGTGTGCCCTGACCCCTAGGGGCAGCTGGGATCCAGTGACACTGTGTGGGGGGCTACCAGGAGGAATCAGTGCTCTGAGATCATCTAGGCACATGTAGGTCTGCAACATAGTGACAGAGCTGAGGGCAGAAGTAGCCTGGGCCCGGTATAATTTCACCAGCTGCATGGAGGAGACCCTGCATTGCTTGGAGGGCAAAACTGCCAGACCACTGACCCTGTTGTTACTGGTCAGAGCCAAGTAAGCAGCCAGTGAGGACTCTATAGGGGGCAGACTCACCAGACCCAGCTTCTCGGCACTGTCAAGATCCACAAACTGTCCATAGCCTGGCACTGCGGTGAAGGTGGACAGTGGCTTAGCCCAGAATGATGTTAGTTTGGTCACAAAGTCTGGGTAAGGCTATAGCAAGTTCTTTTACATCAGCCGGTTTGGTGGCGAGGAAAAAAAGCAGCAAAGTAGGACTTCTTGTCTGTCGGTGGAGGAGCAGGCCAGTCCACTTCCAGCTTATCCAGTGCTCATCTTCAGAGTGGCTGGAAAGACGCGTCCTCCCGAAGGTCAGGAGTTGAAGCAGCAGTAGAGAGCTTCCTTGTCATACAGGAGGTCGTGACCATTGACGCAAATGTCCAGCACATCCTCCTCAGGAGGGAGACACTGGGAAGCTTCCAGGTCAGACATGGGTAGTCTGTCTGCCACCTCCATTTGATCTGTCCAGCTAGAAGTGGGGACTTTGATCATGAGACCATCCCTGTCAGAAGTGGGCGAAGTCGGTTCAGCCGACTCTGAGAACATGGGTTCTTGCTGCACAACCATAGCTTCACCCAAGAGGCTCTGGAAGAATTTCACATGCTGTTCGAGCTTGGAACGGCGGAGCCTGCCACAGAACTCGCAAGCCTCCGAAAGTGATCTCCTAGCATGCAGGAATCCCAGGCAGGAAGCACAGGTTTTGTGCAGATCCGACTCATGGAGAGAGAACTCGCAGCCCTGAGGACAGGGACGCAAAGCAGGCTTTTGCTTACCTGGTTCCGACACAGTGTTCATGGAGAGACACAGAGCGGGGTACAGGAAGCGAAAAGTGAAGCACAAAGCAACAAAAAGGTAGCACTCATGCAAAACGCCAGCCAGATGGCAGCAGAGAAGCCCCAACGAGCAGTTAAGTTAGCTTTTCAATGGTGCACCTAATAAAGACGTGTTCTAGCTCTCCCGTAGATTGCCAGCATAAACAACGCTTCGGTCAGCAGCCACGGTAAAAAGGATAGCTAAGACACACACAAACGTCTCAAAATAAGTCACAAAGCTAAATGCAAAGTTTAGGGCAGAACATTGATTCAAGTTCCCTGATCGAGCAGACATGTGAGAATACACTTAATGACAGCTTAGAGACAAGCTAGTGGTTAATGCTAGCAGCTAGCCACTATAATCGAGTATGGTGTGCTTCTTCAAAGATTCATCATCGTTTATGTCCACATCTTAATCCATCAATTGTTAGATTGTTTTCATCAGCTCTAAAGAGCACCCCAGCTAAACAAACCAACACACTGCCTTAAACTTGCCCTTGCTGTGTCTGCCATGCCAACAGAAGCTGACTAGCACATAGCATGACTCGGCTGAGAAAAAATGTGCCGGTAAATGCGTCCACAAATAATGGCACAGGTGACAGAAGGCAAATAGATGGTTCTACGATCTCTGAGCTTTGGTTAGTTCGTCATTATTTTATAATCCTTAACAGTCTCATATCGTCAGATTGCACGGCCCTTATTTCATCCCACTATGTTACAATGTTAATAAAAGTTCTCCAATTCAATGGACGAGTTTGTTACGTGCACTCCTTAGCAAGCTAACATCCTGACTGAGGCCATTGCGAGCACGTTGGTCATGAGACTCCTGTCCATGTCAGCGACCAAGATTTCAAAGAGATGATCAAGCAGTTCAACCCAAGATACCACGACTACTACCTACCAGGCTGATCCCATTTCACCACCGTGATGGGAAAAAAAAACAACCTTTGAGGTGTGTATGTGTGTGTGCGAGTGCGCCTTTGTCTCTGTTTCTCTGTGGACACAAATAAAATAAGCATTAGAATATAATGCATTTATTGATCAAGTAAAAAGATTGTTGACTGAGCAATCAAGAAACTATGTTTTTAAAGCATAATACATTTTCTTTGTGTTAAATCTCAACTTTATTTGATATGATAGAATTATTGATTTGGTAAATAAACTAAATTGAATATCTTTTATCTTTACAATAAAGCAGACCCTCAGGGTTGGAGAATCCTGGTGCAATAAGCTATACTTTTATGAATGACACCATTAGTGGACTAATCGCCAACAAAACTGGCGATTAGTCGACTATTAAAATAGTCGTTTGAGGCAGCCTTACTTCTCAGTCCCTACACCCACAGCAGGTACCTGAGATCCAGTGGTCAAGGCCTACTGGTTGTGCAGCGCACCAGGCTAAAGACCAAAGGTGACAGATAATTTGCTGCTGTGGCCCCCAGACTCAGGAACTCTCTCCCCTGAGCGTGAGATCAGTGGACTCAGTGGTCTCCTTTAAAAAACAGCAGAAAACCCACCTGTTCAAGCAGTTTTTTTTTTTTGGTGTGACCTTCTGTTGATCTGTCAACCCAACCTTCTCTTCATGCTGCTGTTTCTACCACTTCTGCCTTTCTCTGTTTCCCAGGTTTACTTTTTATTATTCATCTTTGCCTTCCTTCACAATTTTTATCTACTTTTTTCTTTTCGCCATTTTGATCATGATATATCTTTTTGTTCTTATCGCCTTTGATTTTTATCTTTAGAGGCGCTGTAGGGAGCCTAGGTCTACCCCGCTTCCGGTCGGCTCATGGGTCCCCAGAAGAACGAAAATTTAATGAAAGTCAACGGGGCTAAAAGAGCTATTTTTTTAATCAGCTTTGCCTTACACCCTGGATCGCAAATATGTTGTATGGTCAGGTTTTTCAACTACACCAGTCACGTACTTTGAGATTTAAAGCTTGTAAAAAATCGTAATTAGCATGACTACAAATCAGATATCGGCACGTCACATATCATGTCTACATTACCACATAATCTCCTCTCCCTTTGCATGGCTGCTACATACTGGGTGGTACTGGGTGGTCTTGGAATGTAGATTCTTGTGTAGGTCTACGGGAGTAAGAGGCTTGGGTGGGAGTCTCCATCTCTCTCTTGAGGCAGCCTTACTTCTCAGTCCCTACACCCACAGCAGGTCCCTGACATGTATGGTATGGAGAAGCATGGATGGGAGTCGAAGTAAGCGTCAGTTTAAAATGTGTTGCTTGCAAACTTTGGAATGACATGTTGGCCATAGGGGACTGTGAAACAGGGTCCTCAGTAGATGCGTCTTCAAACAGTCTCTTTTTGGCACAACAAACTTTTGACGCAAGCACCTGTTCCAGATCAGAAACCCTCTTGGTCATTCCATTCAGCGCAGATGTCTGTGCTGCCAGCATAGACTCTTGATATTGTATTTTGGTCTCTTGGATCTGCAACAAATTCTGGAATCCTCCCAAAGTCACATTGCAGCCTGTTGTTCTTGCAGTAGGCGCAGCTGTGCTTGGATGGACCCTGCTCCTAGGAGCTCCTCTCTACCCCCGATGAGTCGTTAGCCTCTATTGAGAGGGAGTTGTTGTGTTGATTAGATGCAGGAATGTGTCACCTAGACTGAAACTGCTTAGGAATGAGATTCAAAGCTGCATCATAGGTACTGGAAAGGTGATATGTAAGCCCCCCTCCCCTATTTAAAGTTTGTCACATTTGACACATTTAAAAAGTAATAAAAAGTCTTATCACAGCTTTAGAAAGTCTTAGCTTTTGAAATTATTTATTTTGGAATTAGCCGTCCAACAGTTTGGATCCCCAAAACATCGTAAAAGGGTGTACATTTAGTCATTTTTTTATTAAAAAAAAAAACGAACAGGTTATTGTGGGTACGTTAGTAATTTTCCTCTCAGAGCACCAGGGCGGGCGAGGTGAAAGTTCAAAACCACAATGTACGCTCTGGTGGTCCCGGTGCGTATTACGAACACACCGAAACGTTAAAAGTATCACTGACCACTGTAAATGGTTACACCTTGAAATGGCGGTGAGGTATTAAAAATATTGAGAAGATCTTGAAAAACTATTGAAAAGGTATTAAATTTAACTTCAAGATTCCTGCATAAACCCTGAAGAAGGGCAGTTGGTTGTTGTTACTGCTTCCATAGTCAAGCAGAGGAGCCTACAGTAGCAATTATATATGTCCTCTGTGCTAGGGCTGCTCAATTAATCAAATTTTAATCACGATTACGATCTGAGTTTTGAACGATTATAAAAACAAAACAAGCTGATTATTTGCTCCTCTCACTTGCGCTGCCCCGAGTTGCAAAAGATGTGCTCCTCCCACAGTGTTGCCAACTTGGTGACTTTGACGCCATTTCCAAAAGCTTTTCAGACCCCCTTCTTGACTTTTTAAATCTTTAAAAGTACCTAGCGAACACCTCAGAAACATCTCTGGTAACCCTTAGCTACTTTCTGGATAACTGTCGTCGACATTTCCTGCAGGTTAGCTAAAAACTCCGCCTGCGCTCCGGACCGTTCTACACAACATTAGGAAAGGGAATGATGTAGTGATGTGTCAGTCGCTAAAGAAACAGCTCTCGGAGCCGGCACCCTGTTGGACTAACCAGAGTGAGCGACACACACACCGCACCTGCGGACTCCTGAGCCGCTAAAAACGGCTAAATGTGCGCGTGCGGCGTGCTAAACACACGTGCAGCTTGCCCCGATTGCTGAGACCGGGTTGGGGGTGCAGCTGTGGTTGGAACAATTATTACATTAACTGATGGACCTGTAAATAAATAGTTTATAAATAAGGTAGAAATAAGTTCCTCACGCTGATAACTAAGCTCTCTGAGGACACGGTGCTAGTGTACTCTCCTACAGCACCTTGACATGACTCAATAAATGTTATGCAACATTTTGTGAACATCAATTTATTTGCACTTATTTGTTATAAATGCCACTGTATAATTCTTGCTGTCAGTATTTGCAAGATGTTGGTATTTGGGTCTGTACTGGTTAGACTTAAATGAGTTAAACCAAGGTCTATAGCCCTTGGGTCATAAACTATGAGCTATAAGTATATTGGTCTTTTATACTGGGAATCAGGAGTTATTTTAGTGATCATTTTGTTTCTTATTTATTTTTGCCCTGATTGTGCCCTGAGCAATTTTATGACAGAATAAAAACAAATAAAATCAACATAAATTGAAAAATCGTCCTACATAATCGAGATCTCAATTTCAGTCACCATAACGCCGGGGACACACCGGCCGCAGAAGCGCCGCGAAGCACAGAGAAGCGAATCGCTCACGAAATTTGGCCGCTGCTTGCCGCTCCTCAGTTCAGATCAGACGCGCCCCAGTCGAGGCGCGCCTCGGCTCAGCTGTAGTTTTTCTTTTAAACACTTGGTGTCCTCCATTCTCTCTCTGCCTTTTCTCAGCTCTTTTCCTCTACGTTTGAGTGTTTGTACGCGTGTGTGTGTGTGTGTGTGTGTGTGTGTGTGTGTGTGTGTGTGTGTGTGTGTGTGTGTGTGTGTGTGTGTGTGTGTGTGTGTGTGAACCTATGGTATGAGTTGTTTCTGCCAGATGAATCTCTTGGAACCCGCTCCAATTCTGCAGCTGTATCTTAGCAGTTTCTTCCGACATGGGTACGTAAACAATCATGTTTTTCGGGGGTCGTACAGCTCCTTGTGTTTCTCAACTTCCATAATTCATTTAAAGTCATCCATCCTAACTGCTTGCCTCAGACTTTCTGCCTCTCTGTCCTGTTTGCTCCGGTGAAAAGACACCCAAAACCACACACCCCTTCACGTGGTCACACACGCACACAAGTTCGATGTGTGTGTATGTGTGTGCGTGTTCGTGTGGTTTTTCTGCAGTGTCTGTTTACGAACACGTTTGACTATTGCGGAATTTTATTTTGAAATGCTTTATTTTGTTAACTTTACCAGCCTGCCTCTTATGTCTACGTTTGACTTCCTGCCAGAATTGACGCGATTCACCCGCGGCTCGCGAAAAAAATAAAGCCAACGCCGAAATGATCGCTGCACGGCGCGGGCTGGAGCGCCGGCGCGTGCCGGCGCGAGGCGATTCGCGGCGCTTCGGCGGCCCATGTGGTCTATAGAATAGCTTAACAAGGGCGCCGAATGACGGCGGTCCCATTTTCGCGGCGCTTCCGCGGCCAGTGTGTCCCCGGCGTAATCGTGATTATTATTTTTGCCATAATCGAGCAGCCCTACTCTGTCCATCAACTTAGAATAAGTGTGAATCAGAGTTTCATTCTATTTATAAGCCCAGTATCTATAAAACAAATCCAAACAAATCATGAGATTATTAAATAAAATCTTCTCTTAACCAAGATATCTGATCATTACAGAAGCATATTGCATTCAGTTGAAAGAAACTGTTCAGTAATTCAGAAAAACTGAGCTTTTTATTTTCATTTTTTGAAGATAATGCTATACGCTTCTGTAGATCATCATACAAAGAACATACAATAACATGCCTAATGTTTTCCTCCACCTGACAGTGCTCACACAAACCTGCAGGATGTTTTCCCATTATCTTAAGTGTACTATTTAAATAAGGACCAACAAAGCCCTATTAACT
This sequence comes from Nothobranchius furzeri, assembly GCF_043380555.1. Classification (NCBI taxonomy): domain Eukaryota; kingdom Metazoa; phylum Chordata; class Actinopteri; order Cyprinodontiformes; family Nothobranchiidae; genus Nothobranchius; species Nothobranchius furzeri. Next base: position 25,253,752 of record NC_091749.1, read on the forward strand.
ATTGTTGGCTCTTTCCTAGTATAACCCATATATGGTATTGAAGTATTAACATTATCTATAATTTCAAAAAGAAATAACTTCTGCTGTCTTGATTGAGCCTTTCTGTGACAGTGTCAAAAACCAAACTGTTTAGTAAAGCGACATCTTGTGGTGACATCTTGCAATTGCATAATTTATGCAAATTAAACACACCCCCTGGGACCGTAAGCGTGACCCTGTGTGATGGGACTGGCAGAGAAGTGGCTGGTAACTGACTGGTCTTACTGGTTTACAGTCGGCAAAAAGTCGCATTTGTAGTCCTGGACTTATTTTCACACAAACCCTAAAATAACGTTTCCCCACATTTAAAAAAAAGCACTTTCATGGTATCAAAATTCGTCTTTAAAATTCACAGACATCATATGTGAAATCCATGGCACATAACAAGCGGAATTAGAAAATAGCTGTTTTAACCCCATTGACTTGCATTCATTTTTACGTTCTTCCAGGGACCCATGGTCCAGAAGTAGATGGGCATGACTTGAGCTCCCTATATAAAAATAGTTTCTTCTTCTTCCGTCATTTCATTGCCCTTACCAACATAAAAACAACTCAGATAATGGAGTCATATTTTTTAGGTCTTCACTCTTGGTGATTCTTACCTTGATGATTTATGTTAATGTATTACTTTTTACAACATATTTAGCAATAATTAGCTAAAAAACACCATGAATGTATGCAGGTGAGCAGACAGAGCCTTCAGCACCACAGCCTGAATACACAAAAAATCATCAGCATATGTGAAATTTGATTGTTTTGATTTTGCTTTTTAAACAAGTTAGTGTTTGATTTTAGAGTCAAGTTACATCATTATTTGCATTCATGCAGCATAAATAAAACAACGCTGTGTGTACTGTGGTCAGTGTGTATTTAAGTAGTCTTTAAAACCTTATGCTCGTAGCTCCAACTTTCCTTAGAATGCACAGGCGCTCCCATTAACATCAACTTTGTGGCAACATTCTCCATTTAACAAGATGACAGTGATTGCAGCAGCCATTGTGAGGTCTTTGTGAGTCTGCAGACACACATCCTGTGACTTAATGTTGTATCCCTACTTGATCATTAAATAGTACATTCCTCTGGAAAACAATGTCTGCTGAAATGTAAAGAATGTAAATGGCATGTTGGCTTAATGTCAGATCAACAGAAGCACCCGTTGTTGAAAGTAACCATATTTTCAATTTAGCCTCTGTTCAGTAAATTACACAAGCATCTCTCGTACTTTCTAAACAAAGTTAGACCCAACTAGGGTTGGGCGATATGGCCTAAAATCAATATCACGATATATTGAGGATTTCACCTCAATTACAATAAATAGACGATAACTACAAGTAGGGCTGCACAATGTATCGAAAAATTATTGTCATCGCGATAACAGGACGTGCCATAGGCCCATCGCAAAGCAAAAACGCCGTCAAAAATGGCGATAAATGTTTGGTTCAAACATTTTCATCCGTGTCATACATCACCTTTTTGTAAACCAGCTATTTTTTTACGCTGAAGTATTATTTGACCAATCAAATGTAGCCCTTCTGATATGCGGCCAATCAGATGGGTCCGTTCACGTAATATGCCCGCCCCCTACGTAGACCCTTAGGATGGAAAGCAACACCCGAACTGAGTTAGCGGCGCCGTTCCCTTCTTCGTCATGCTGGCTCAGAGCAACGAACGCACTTTGTGCTGAGGTTTCTGGATTCAGCGCTGCTTTCAAACGTGAACGTGAGTCCGCTCGGTGTCGTTAAGCAGCTGACAATAACCGGGCTGACTCCGACACGTGCCGGTGAACCAACCCACCGTTAGCCCCAGGCTCCGGTTAGCTTCCAGCTAAAAGGCTACAGCACTCTCCTCCCAGTCCCACCCTGCTAAAGAGGGCCTGGAAAAGTTCCTCCACACATCAAAGTGATTTTTCATTTATGAGCTTTTATAACCTTGTTAATCAGGATAGTTGATTTGCTGCTGCACATAAACTGTCAGTCAGAAGCTCTGCTAGCCGGTTATCTTAGAGGAGCTAGTTTTGTTAGCTTGTTATCAGAATCATAGTTACAGTTTCATCATCTGAGCTGCTTTTTAAGATCTAGGTAAACTTGTTCAATTTGGGGTTAAAAACAAACTTTTTCACATATTTTACATGTAGTTTTTTGCCAGTTCCTCTTCTGAAAGGTAGACAATTGTTTTTCTCTTACCCTCAAAAAATCTTAATATTCTCCTAGTTTGGCCCAGCACAGATCACTTCCCAATTGCAGCAACAACCTTATATCATAACCACATAAGTGGAGAAAATGTTCAGTAGCAATGAGATACTTTGCTGTTGCATTTAAGTGATGTTAACTAATATTTAACATTTAAACTTATTTTCAGATTTTTTATTTATTTATTCAAAAAACCCTGGTAACGGATGTTTTTCTGTATTTGGAGCATCAGAAAAAGTTGTATGGTGGAGGTGATGTTTTAAAGTCACTGAAAAACTGCATGTATGCAGTTTGTTGTTTTGCTGCTAATACAGTAGCAGGTGCAGCTGCATATTTTTGCAATAAAAATGTTATGTTGTAATGGAATTCATGCATTAGTTTTTGTTTGCTTTGAACCCAGAGCAGACGTCACACGCCAGACGACATCAACACTGCACACTTTAGTATTTGTTCATTTATCGTGAGTAATATCAATATCGCAATATTAAGCACTGTTATCGAATATCGCAGGTTTTCCTAATATCGTACAGCCCTAACTAAAGTATGCGCAGAAACAAAAGTTGTCCACTAGATGGGGCTCTCACATGTACCATGTTGAGTCACATGGTACAGCTTATTAAAGGGGCATTAACGTTGCCAACCTACACACATCTTTTCATTTTTTATTATCAAATTTATTGACATGGAAAAAATTATCACGATAAGTCAGAAATTTCGATAATGATACATTTTCAATTTATTGCCCAGCCCTAAACCCTACTGAGTTTTATTACCCATTATGTAATGAAGTTACTTATTTGTCTAAATTCACAACATCACTGCCATGTCCCTTGGCCTCCTCAAACCTTAGAAATGTATATACTACAAACTAAGTTTTATTTTTCAGTAACAAACTGACTTCATCCTGTGAGATATCTGAACTGCTGTGATGTCTAAAACCTTGTGGTTAATGAGGACTGAAGGCCTGACTTGTTTCAAAGAAGAGTCTGACTGTAAATCACAGATAAGGTTATCGGAGTGGTTAACGTGTTTAGCCTACCTACCCTTTAGACAAACACACTTATGCTTCTCTAACTTATCTAACTTCCTGTGTGCCTTCCACACCTGCTAGTGATAGTGAACCAATGGAACCACAAAGGCACTCATTCAGAAATACCCCCAGTACACACATTAAATGTGCATCAAATAATGCCGAAGCTAGGGCTGCAACAAACGATTATTTGGATAATCGATTAATCGGATGGGGTCTCGACACGATTAATCGATTAATCGGATTACATGGGGAAATTTTTAAAAACTGCTAGGGAAACGTTATTTCTCTCCTTCCTTCACTTTATTTAATACAACATTATTAGAAAACAGTTCAATAGCAGAAAAACAACATGCCATCACCTAAATTGTCTTATAAGGTGTATAGACAGAGACCCTAAGCTACATCTATCTGTGACCTAAAATGCTTGGTCCAAGTTAAACAGCTTAAGGGCAATTCTCATCTGTTTTGTTTGATCTCATCTGTTGACATTTATTTTAAATGTAATTAAACATAGGCTGTGAATTAATCAAAATTGATCACTATTTCCAAAAATGACTGAAAAAATACCAAATAAAGCAAAAGTAAATGAATGCCATCCTCCTTGCGATGATGCCCTGGGCAACTGCCAAAAAGTCACATCAAGAAATGCTGCTGATCATTCCAATGATCCCAAATAGACTCACATTAGGCCACATGAAAGCAACTGAACCCAAAAATATATTAACCAGTATATAACTGCACTCTCACACAACACGCCTGCAGCAACAGTTAGGACTCCTCCCTCCCTTTTAAAAGCGTTTTTGCTTCTGAGGACATTGTGGTTGTAAAACTACATGCTAGTAGTCTGGCCCCGGTGTGATCAACCAGTTTCTGCGGGAATGTGACGGCGGAACCAGGGCCAGATTAACACTTTGTTGTACCCTGGGCAACAATATTCAAGGGCTCCATCATCACGACCCAAGGATCACCATAATGTGGTCACATACAGAATATTTTACTGTAATATGCAGTAAATATACTCAATACTTGAATGCCTGACAACACGTAACCTGCCCAGAGTAACCTTTGACCCACCTCATGTGGACTGACCAATGAGGAGAGGGTCTTAACTTGAGGCCCTCTCTTCATTGGTCAGTCTGCATGAGACTGACTCTCAACTGACGTTCAGTCATAGGCAGCGAAGCGTCTCTGTGCAGCGCAAAAGCCCGGGTGGACAGTTTGTTTAATATAGGGTGACCATATTTCCATTTCCAAACAAGAGGACAGGGGATCTGTGCCTATGACGTCACTCTATGGCAACGCCACACAAACCATGTTGGGACTCATTTTTTGTAAGAACTAAATTATGATCAGATTCTGCCAATTAAAGGGCTCTAAACAATTCATATGTAAATATTTTGCATATTTAATGCAAAATCTAATTTTTCTGCTTTAGTGCTGCAACAAGGTTTTATTAATAATAAATTATTATACCTTTTGTTTTACTACAGCATCGGTAAGCTTCCTGTGCACAGATTATTAAGGATGCTTGTTTCAGCTGTGAGATTAGACGATAGGATCAATGAAAAAATAAGTTGTCACACACTCCATGGAAACTTTCAGAGAATCCACAAATGGTGGCTTTCACATGGTTTTGTTACTTTTAAAAAGTTTAGAAAAGCAGCAGATGAGACAGCATGTCTGATAATTTAGTTTTTCATCTGATAATATTAGAACATGTCAGTAATGTCTGAGGGGCTTTTATAAACACCATATAACTAACACTACTGGATAGGGTATGAATTACACAGAGGCTTCTGGGGAGCCCAGTTATTGGGGGGGGGGGGGGGGGGGGCATTTTGCCTTGGCCCCCAAAATGTCTTGAAACGGCCCTGGGTGTGTGACTGAGTTTTGAAGGTGATCTGAACTGTATCAGATGTATAAATATAACATGTGTATAACTTATTGTTTTTACTGGTAAAAACATGTAGTGGAGATAAATCTACCTACATTTTACTTTTCAACACTTTGTTTTGTTTTCTTGTTTTTATTTAACTATATTCCTGTCCTGTCTGTCTCTCATCTTCCTGCATCTCCTCTTAATTCTCCAGAAAATCTGTTGCCTGGATTCTTACCTTTTCACCTCATCAGTTACTTTTGAGCAGATCAAAGGGATCTCCTGACCACACGAGAGCGCGTTTTCGATGCTGCATGAGGTGACATCACCACAGCACAGGTGAAGAGCTCCGCAGTAGCGCGCTTCAGGCACAAATAAGACAAAATAGAGAACATGTGCGGACATGAACGATCGTGTGCTAATTATAGTTTTTTGGTTGCGCCACTTTGAGAATGGACCGTGCGCTGGAAGCAGCTGCCTGGATCGCTGCACAACAATGCGGAACCGGTACGCAGCTGCGCAAGTCTGCCGGCTCTCCCTCGCGCTGATCTGCCGGTACCGGCTCTCCCTCGCGCTGATCTGCGTCTCTACCTCGCGCTGATCTGCGGCTCTCCCTCGCGCTGATCTGACTTGCTCTGGTCTGCGCGCAACGGCGGGCGGGAAGGGGGGGGGGCGCTTTTGGAAGAGTTGTGCGACACAACGAATCGATGACGCAATTCGTTGCCAACGCTTTTAGTAATCGATTTTCATTGAATTTATCGATTCGTTGTTGCAGCCCTAGCCGAAGCATCTTAAGCATTTATCTATTAAAACATTTTAATGCTGGAAGAGAAAACTCAAAAGTCTGCAGATACCGTGTGTGCAATGTAGTGTATTCTTTCCTATTAAAAATGAATAAAAACACGATTTTATATGATTTAAAGCAACGATATGTTCCTTTTTCCAAGACCCTGCAGCCAGGAGCACTCATCATGGCTATGGGGAAAATTTGAGTGAATCCTTGTGATCGGTATTGGTGATCACCACTAATCAGCACTCATTGGTGATTGGCAGCAAAAAACCTGATCGGAGCATTCCAAACACTTTTACCCCAAACTAGAAAACCTGGACGTATTTATGACTTTAAATACCATGAAACATAAAGTGTTTTTTTTGACAGCAGTAAATTTAGCTGTGGAGCAAATTATGAGTTACAAACTGTGAAATAAACCTGGATGGTGGGAACTTTCTACAGCTGAATGAAGATAAGACTGAGATCCTCATCTGTGCCCCAGACAAGCTGGTTCCGTCAGCTTGCTTCTCACACCAAACCCTCCGTCAGGAATCTTGGCGTGACCTTTGACCCAGCTCTCACCCTGGATTCTCATGTCAGTTCTCTTGTTCGCTCTTCCTTCTTCCATCTCAGGAACATTGCTAAGCTGAGTCCCATTCTGTCCCACTCTGAACTTGAGACTGTTCTCCACTCCTTCATCTCCTCACGCTTAAGACTACTGTAACTCTCTTTTCACGTGTCTGAGCAGAACCTCCCTGAACCGTCTACAGGTGGTTCAGAATGCCTGTGCTTCGCTTCTGACCAAATTGTCAAAGTACACTCACTTCACGCTGCTTCTCCTCCAGCTTCACTGGCTGTCAGTCAACTTCAGGGTCCATTTCAAGATCCTGGTTCTGGTTTTAAGGATATGCCATTTACACACTAGCATCGGCTCCACTCCACTCCGCTCCGTCTCCCCGCGTTCTCTCCACACTGCCTTAGCAGCGAAGGGCTTTACCGGTCAGGAAACGGCTGGTAGTGAATGAGTTAAACTGATGTTATGCATTATGGGGCTCCCAGGGTGCAGATGAGTTGGTTGCCAATGCTCACCACATTATTATGAAATTAACAATGATTACTGTTTGATGACCCATCCATCCATCTTCTTCCACTTATCCAGAGTCGGGTCGCAGGGGAAGCAGCCTAAGTCGGAAGGCCCAAACTTTCCTCTCCCCAGCCACTTAGGCCAGCTCTTCTTGGGGAATCCCAAGGCATTCCCTGGCCAGATGAGAGACATAGTCCCTCCAACGTGTCCTAGGTCTATCTTTAGGCCTCCTCCTGGTTGGATGTGCCCGGAAAACCTCCCCAGGGAGGCGTCTGGGAAGCATCCTGATCAGATGCCTGAGCCACCTCAACTGGCTCCTCTCAATGTGGAGGAGCAGCAGACCTACTCACAGCCCCTCCCGAATGAAAAAGCTTCTCACCCCATCTCTAACCCCAAAATTCCACTATCTCCGCTCCGCCCCCGCCTTCCGCTGCTGCTCGCTTCCGAACTCAAATTATACTGTACCCGCTCTACAACGGCTCCGCTCCGGAGACCTGAGGTGGGCAAACAGGCATGCGCGGGATTGCAGAGATCTTGCGATACAGTCCGAGCAATAAACGCGGAAGTTAGATCCAAACACCCGTTGTGTGGGAGAAACATCGAAATGAACTGTTTAATCTGCCCATCATGTGTGTTGAGAGATCAGCAGTGTTTGGATCAAGAAAGTGTGACTTCTTTGATAGTGGAAACTGTATTTATGGCTTACTTTTGTGCATTTAAAGTTCAACTGCCATTGATAGTTGTTAAAAGTTGTTAAACCTGTGCATATGAAACAAAAAACGCTTTTTGTTTATCGATTTATTGTGAAAAAACGGAAGTTGTGCTTGCTCCCTTTCCTGTTGGGCAGTTGTGATTTCTGTCCATTGACTGCGGAGGTGCTCCGGCGTCCGGCAAAAATAGAATCGATCCTATCTTTGCCAGATGGCGGAAAGGCGGGCGGCGCACTGCGCCGCACGGCCGCAGTAGTAGAACAGCTCTGATTGACTACAATGGGACCGTTTTTGCTGCGGAGTTCGTGCCGGAGCGGAGATAGGGGAATTTTGGGGAAAGAGCCCAAACACTCTGCAGAGAAAACTAATTTCGGCCGCTTGTATCCACAATCTCCCCCTATAGTTGGAACACACCCTGCGGCCCCCCTTTTATAAATAGGGGAACCCCCACCCCGGTCTGCCAGTCCAGTGGAATTGCCCCCGACGTCCACGCGATATTGCAGAGCTGCGTCAGCCAACACAGCCCCACAACATCAAGAGCCTTAAGGAACTCCGGACAGATCTTATCCACCCCTGGAGCCTTGCCACAGAGGAGCTGTTTGACCACCTCAGTGACCTCAGCACCAGAAATTTGAGCCCAACTCACAAGTCCTCAGACTCTGCTTCATCACTGGAAGACGTGCCGGTGGGATTGAGGAGGTCTTCGAAGTATTCTGCCCATCAATCCACAACGTCCTGAGTAGAGGTCATCAGCACACCATCCCCACTATAAATAGTGTGTGTAGTGCACTGCTTTCCCCCCTGAGGCGCCGGAAGGTGGACCAGAATCTCCTTGAGTGCTTGATGACATTTTCCAAAATCTGCAAATTTCACTGGAAGGACACAAACCGAGGACAATATTTTCCCCGATATAGAGGGTTTATTTTTAGCCTGGCCTGCCAGACTTGTCCTCTAATTATACACAGAGGACTTCCCATAAGGAAGCATGGGGCTGGCTGGCCAGGCTAGGTTCATTTAGTTGTCAGAAAATATCACACGTTCCTGGCACTATAATTAGTACATGTAATACCCTCGAAACGACCAACAACACATATTTATCATTAAATAATAAATAGAAGTGGGGGATACAGATTTTTATTTTGTCCCACTGAGAGAAACAAATTGGGTGCCCCTGATCCATAGGCAGGGCTGGGTAGTGTAACCAACAACTGTACTCAAACAAGACCAGCACTAATTCAACACCTTTTACTCAAGTAAAAGTAGCTATCCAAGAAATTACTCAAGTAAGTGTAAAAACAATTTGATTAGAAGGCTACTTGAGTACTGAGTATCATCTGATCTCATTTTTAAAATGAGGACATTAAACAGACACAAAAAAAAGTTATGGACCCATTTTGGTATTTTAGTGACTGAAGGAGAAAATGTAAACAAATAAACAACATAATTACAAAATAACCAATTTTAGGCTAAAGCTATAAAAACTGACGACAATTTTCCTGATATAAAGGGTTTATTTACTTGTCTGAAAATGTAACACGTTTTTAAAAAACGCAATAATACCGGAAACTGTGATAATTTCGGTCGCAATAACCGTGAGGTTAAATTTTCACACCGTGACAACCCTAATTGACACCACAAAAGATCCTCATTTAGATGTCACCTAACCGCTTCAAACACAGACATCTCCTTCACAGTCTTCTCTTTAGCCATACAATCATGAAAAGTGCAAACCTTCATGATTGCGAACAGTGTTCAGTTATGTGAAAAGAGAAAACAAAACTGGATGCACTAGAATAGTCCGATTGTGATTAGGGATACTTACATACAAGGGAGCTTGCTGTGGATTGAGTTTCATGTCCCTGGACACTGGAGAGAAAAGAAGAAATTACAGCTTAGAGTTCGTGGTATGCAAGTTATTGTACCGTCTGTTTTCAGGTTTGAAACAACATAAAAGCATCTCTGAAAGTTTCACTTTCTCCTTGGAACAGTTACATATTGATCACGTATTTTGAGCTGCACACTAAAGCACTGTTCCAGTGAAAACTGACAGGACATACACACAAACATTTACGTTAAACAGTGTTCCTTCGAGTGTGTTGCGTTGCTGCTATTAAACAAACCTATTGCATTAATCAAATGGGTTGTACAAGTCTTAGAAATTTTTGTTTTTGACCAACTTTATAACTACATTGACACTAACAAGATACTCTCAGTTTCAGTCTGGGTTTAGAAAAAACTTCTTTACTACATTTTTATTAATGACCTTCCCTTGTGCTGTCCCACATGTACTGTTCACACGTACGCTGATGACACTATCTTATATTGTGCTAAACCCTCTGCATTGTTGACTGCCTTCAATTTTGACACCTTACAACACTAGTTAGGCCATTATAGACTTATTCTTAATAAAACTAAATCCTACTCAGTACTTTATCCTAGACCTTTGCTTCAGCTGCCTTGGGATCTTTAAACTTATTTTATTTTACTCTTTATGAGTAAAATGTGTGGATAAAGTCAAATACCTTGGTGTCTGGCTTGAGTCAGATCTATCCTTTAAAAGTTATATTTATATTCTTCTAATAAGGTTAATTAAATACAAAAACTCTGTATGGATCGATTAATTGCTTTGATTTCAAACTGAGTATTCACATTCCTAAACAACTTTTATTTCCTATCTTAGATTATGCAGATGTAGTCTATCATCCTTATTCCATCCTCTTGATGTTGTTTATAACAGCATTAGTCATTTTGTTTTACGATGCCTTTATTCAACACACCACTGCAGCATGTACGAAAGCCTGTCCTGGCTTTCATTAAAAGCCAGATGTAGATTTCATTGGTTAATCTTCATTTTTAAATGTAAATTCTTTGATTTTCCATCATATTTAAAAAGGTACTTGGTGCGCTCTAGTTGTCAGCATAACACAAGATTTAATGAGCATATTTATTTTGTTGTACCCAAGTTTAAAAAGAGGTGGGAAGCCTTGTTTTTAGTGTTAAGGCCCCACTGGAGTGGTATAATTCACCTGTTGACATACAATAAATAACTTATTTTAGACTTTTTCGGAACACTGTCTATTTACATGTATCACCCAGCTGTTACTGCTTCTAAGTTAGTTATTGTTATCTAGAAAGTATGTGAGTTAAGCTAAGCTTTTTTTTTTCATTGCATATTTTTAGGTGACTATAATTTTGTTTTATTTTTTTTCCCTTGAAGCATTTTTTTTATTTTTGTTTGTTTTCTCAGCTGCTAACCATCTTGCCATCTCTCTATGTGCTGTATTGCTGAAGGACCCTGTCAAAAACAAGATGTTACATCTCAAGAGGCTTTATACTCCAAAAATATAAGTAAATAAATAAATAAAACAGTCTGTTACACTGATACTTAGAGTCTTATTTTCTGACATTATGACAGGGAACCCCACCTTTCCCTAGGAGGTCCCCGGTTTAGTGTGTGGAGATGTTGGGTTGAGCTGAGAAGAAGAGGTCTGCAGCTGCAGATATGTTCCGGACAAAACACTATTATATTTATAATTTTATGTTATAAAACCTTATGTTTATAGATGAACAATACTTACACCACATGTATGTAGGAATCGTATTGCACCATTGGCCATTGCAGGAATATATGAGACATTGTCCTATGAAAATAAATAAATCTACAATAATGAAGCAAGGCCCTTTTAGGCAAAGATTTAAATCAAATGTAATTAATGACAGCACACATGAATCTGTATTCTTCATGTTTCAATATATCATTTAAATATAAACAATTAGTGCTTTCCACATGATCATTATATAAATTAATAATTGCACAAACAGAAAACACTGTTTTATATCAGCGATATGATATTGTGATGACATCACACAGCCTTCATACAAAGCTAACAAAAACATGTTGTGTTGTAACAACAACGAATGGAGCAGCATCAATGTAATCAATCTGGCAAAGCTACTGCAGCTCGGTCATTTCAAGAGATTTTGTTGTTTATTTGGCCCAGATTGTGTAACAACTGCTTTGTGCTACAGCTGGTTCTTGCAGATAAAAGAAAAACTTGTTCTGGACACGTGGTCCAAATTCTAATCAACCAAATGCTGAAGTACAGAATCAACAGTCTGTTAAGATGACTGCTGCAGAACACAATACAAGCGCCGGTTCAATCGGGTTGGTGCAGATGCCTCCCATGTAAAGTATAGTTAGCAATATGTTAGTAAGGTTTTAAGATCTCCTCTCAAATG